>NW_027143764.1:27960-49196 GCF_026170545.1 Melanerpes formicivorus
AAGAGAAGAGAAGAGAAGAGAAGAGAAGAGAAGAGAAGAGAAGAGAAGAGAAGAGAAGAGAAGAGAAGAATTACCAGGTTGGAAAAGACCTTTGAGATCATCGAGTCTGCCCCATACCTGGAATTCTTTAAAGCCAGGCTGGATGTGGCTCTGGACAACCTGATCTAGTGGAACGTTGTCCCTGCCCATGTCAGTGGGGTTGGAACTGGATGATCCTTGAGGTCCCTTCCAACCCTGACAATTCTGTGATTCTGTATTAAACTATTGTAGCAGTTCTAAGAGGTGTATCACACAAACATTTGCAAGCATAGATATGGTGGTGGTGTTACATTAAGACGCGGTTAAGATTTTCCGGAGGGTTTGTGAACAGGTTAAGATTTTCCGGAGGGTTGTGAACAACATCCATTTTACTCCATGTATGTCAGTGTGCTTCATAAAACAGGAAAAGACCACAACATTGGTTGGAACTGTGTTGAAATCTCAAGTTGTGTACAATACATCATGCTTAGAAACTAGATTTATTTGCAAATGTATCAGTCCAATTAATCTCAGGTGGGGAGGGGGGTAAATAAAATCACAAGAAAGAAACAGCAATTGCCAAAAAAAATAAAAGGGGGGGGGGGGGAAGGGGGAAAAAAAGAAAAAGGAAAAAAAAGAAGACACATTTATGTTACCATCTTGATGACTTTTTTTCCATGGTATATTTTCACACAAGGATGATTTTAGATTGAAATAAGAAACCCATAATGCACAGTTACCTATAAACTAAATATACATTGGTGGTGGTGGTTTTTTTTTCCCCCTCTGCTGCATCAGTAATATGAACTTCTCTTGAGGATGTATGGCCTTCTAGCTTTGTTGACGTGTAGCTGCCGTTTCAAGATGTAGGGATTTTTCCTCTTCATGATTTCCTTCTCTTGGCTTGAGTTGTCTAGATCAAAGCATCTTGCGGAAGTAACTGTAGGATGCAAGCAAAGACACAGCTTTAGCTTTGGTTTTTTTTTGGGGGGTGGGAGGTGGTTTGGTAATGAGAACTATCAATTTTTATAGAATCACAGAACTTTTGACCTTTGAGGTCTTTTCCAACCTTATTGATTCTATGACTCTATGAACTGTCAGGGTTGAGAAGGGACCTCAAGGATTATCTATTCAGTATTCAGTATCACTAAAGTTGGAAGAGACCTCAAAGATCATCAAGTCCAACCTGTCACCACAGACCTCATGATTAGAGTAGGGAGGACACTACTGCCCACTGCAGGCTTGAACTCACGACCTTCCCATTAAGGGTCTGATGTGCTACCAACCGAGCCACAACTAGTTCACTGGCACTGACAGTGCACAGCTAGGACCAAGGCAGGTACCCCGAGGATCTCACTGAAAGAATGTGTCAAACACAAACAAATAGACCTAAGTCTGCCCATCCTTTTTGCTGCAATCATCCATGTAGGGCTAGAAAAACCCCAGCTGAAATTCCACAGCAGAGAGGTCCTCAGAAGGTAGCAAGTGCTAGAAGTGAGGTTTCAAAATAGGGACCCTTGAGACAGCAACATATCAAAAGTTGCAACCAAAGACTTCTGCCTTCTGGTCAGATGGAGTCACCATACCTGGAGGGGTTTAAGAAGAGCCTGGATGAGGCACTCAGTGCCATGGTTGAGCTGGTTAGGGGGTGCTGGCTGATAGGTTGGACTGGATGATCTCAGAGGTCTTTCCCAACCTGGTTAGTTCTGTGTTTTGTGGTCATCATAGAATCAGAGAATTGTCAGGGTTGGAAGGGACCTCAAGGATCATCCAGCTCCACCCCCCCTGCCATGGGCAGGGACACCTCACACTCTTTCTTCAAATCTTTGACAAAAACATAGATAGTGGTGAGCTGGTGAATATTCTGGATACAAGGACAGAAAGAGAATACAAGGATGAAAGAAAGTAAAAGAGAGAGAGAGAGACACTCTAAGGATGATTCTCTTTACCTTGTTTTACAGCAATTGAGTGACCAACACAGTGTCTTACACCTTCTTGCTGCAACCAGACACTATTTGATCTGTGGTAAAGTGTCAAGGGCTGGGATTGCACTGCCCTCTAAATGTGTGACAGATCATAGAATCATAGAATTGTTGGGGTTGGGAGGGACCTCAAGGGTCATCCAGTTCCAACTCCCACCACCACGGGCAGGGACACCTCACACTAGATCAGGCTGCTCAGAGCCACATCCAGCCTGGCCTTGAAAATCTCCAGGATGAGGCTTCATCCAATTTGAATCTACCCATTTCTATTTTTTTCTCCTATTTCCCCTGATTCTATCACTATATATAAAGTTTTATGCAGTTTTTTTATAGTTTTATGCAACTTTATTTTAGCATCCACCACAAAATTAAGATCAGGCTTCAGATGAGCTGAATCCTACAGACTTGATGTTTAAACTCCACTGAAATAAGTGAGATCAGATCATTGGGGGGGGGGGGGGTGGTTTGACAAGAGAGAAAAGCTGGTGTCTTCTCCTTGGACTAAAACTCAAACTCACTGAAAAACTTCCTAATTGTTGTCACTCTATGCTCACTGACTAAGGCTAAACACCTCCTGAAACACCCACTCCTCGCTGCCTTCAGCTTCTGAGCAACGTTATTATCTGCAACTTCCTGCAGCTGAAACATCACAAACGTGTAAGAAACAAGTGAGAGATTAAATAAAGCACAAGAAAGGCAAAATTTTGGCCATCAAAATGCCTTCTGTGGTGGTGTTTTCAGTTTGACTTGGCATTCTTCGTGTATTCTGTTCAGATTGGTTCTAGCTTGACCTAGTAGGATTTCATCCATTCTCTCACCACATTCTCCCATGGCCAAGTTCAGTCCTATTGTCTGGCTGAAAGGCATCCAACTGACAATATTGTTACACTCACCTCAGTGTTTCCCTAAACAATCAAACTCTGTTACTCACTTAATTATTTAATAAAGGACTACTCATCCACATTCTGTTGAAATGAGTGGAAAGATTCTCATGGTTTCAACAGACTTTGGAGTCAATCCTGATGAATAAGATCACAAGAACTTCTTTTATTACATAAATTATTTCAAGCCCTCTACAATCCCTTTCCCTCTGGCTCTATCCCTTCTTCTTTTACCGTGCCTTAGAAACCTCTGCACTGCATAAGCAGATTCCTAAGCCAAGAGAGGAACTTTGGATTTATTTTTCAACTTCACATGCAGTACTGTACGGATACAGAACTGGCTTGATGGCTGCACCCAAAGGGTGGCTGTCCATGGGTCCATGTCCCAGAGGAGGCCAGGGACAAGCAGAGTCCCTCAGGGATCAGTCCCTGGGACCTGTATCGTTCAACATCTTTGTGGGTGACATGGACAGTGGCATTGAGTGCACCCTCAGCAAGTTGCTGATGACACCAAGCTGTGTGGTGCAGCAGACAGGCTGGAGGGAAGGGAGGCCATCCAGAGGGACCTGGACAGGCTGGAGAGGTGGGCACAAGCCAACCTCATGAGGTTCAACAAGACCAAGGGCAGGGTCCTGCATCTGGGTGGAGGCAATCCCAGGCACAAATCCAGGCTGGGCAGGGACTGGCTGGAAAGCAGCCCTGAGGAGAGAGACTTGGGGGTGCTGGGGGAGGAGAAGCTCAACAGGAGCTCTCAGTGTGCACTTGCAGCCCGCAAAGCCAATCAGATCCTGGGCTGCATCAAGAGAAGTGTGGCCAGCAGGGCAAGGGAGGTGATTCTCCCCCTCTGCTCAGCTCTGCGGAGACCCCACCTGGAGTACTGTGTCCAGTTCTGGAGACCCTATTACAAGAGGGATCTGGAGGTGCTGGAAGGTGTCCAGAGAAGGGCCACAAGGATGATCAGAGGGCTGGAGCTGCTCTGCTATGAGGACAGACTGAAGGAGTTGGGGCTGTCCAGTCTGGAGAAGAGAAGGCTCCAAGGTGACCTCATTGTGGCCTTCCAGTATCTGAAGGGGCTACAAGAAGGCTGGGGAAGGACTGCTCAGGATCTCAGGCAGTGATAGGACTAGGGGGAATGGAATGAAGCTGGAGGTGGGGAGATTGAGGCTGGAGGTGAGGAGGAAGTTCTTCCCCATGAGAGTGGTGAAGCCCTGGAATGTGTTGTCCAGGGAGGTGATTGGGGCCCTGTCCCTGGAGGTGTTTAAGCCCAGGCTGGATGAGGCTCTGGCCAGGCTGATCTAGTGTGGGGTGTCCCTGCCCATGGCAGGGGGGTTGGAACTAGATGATCCTTGTGGTCCCTCCCAACCTTGACTGATACTATGATTCTATGATACTGTTAAGAGATGATTTCCAACAACAAGAGGTGATGCAAATGCAATGTAGGGAACTGGGATTAAGTCATATCAGCCATTGCGTGTAGTCAGTGCTATGGTAGTTCCAGTTCAGCAATAAAATCACGGAATCATAGCATGGCTTAGCTTGGAAGGGACTTTAGAGATCACCCTGCCATGGGCAGGGATGCCTCTTTCTATTCTATTCTATTCTATTCTATTCTATTCTATTCTATTCTATTCTATTCTATTCTATTCTATTCTATTCTATTCTATTCTATTCTATTCTATTCTATTCTATTCATGAGGTGTTGGGTGACAGGTTGGACTTGATAGTCTCTGAGGTCTTTTCCAACCTTACTGATTCTGTGATTCTGTGATTCAACAAGGCTCAGCTGCTCAAGGCCTCACCAACCTGTCCTTGAACACTGCCACAGAGGAGGCATCCACCAACCTCTCTGGGCAACCTATTCCAGAGTCTCAGCACCCTCATACTGAAGAACTTCTTCCTAAGACCCAGTCTAAACCTGTTCTCCCTCAACTTAGAACCATTCCCTCTTGTGCTATCTCTAGACACCCTCATGAAAAGTCCCTCTCCAGCCTTTCTGTAGGATCCCTTAAGGTATTGGAAGGCAGCTGTAAGGTCCCCCCAGAGCCTTCTCTTCTCTAGGCTGAACACCCCCAGCTCACCCCTATCCTCACAGCAAAGGTGCTCCAGCCCTTTGGATCATCCTCGTGGCCCTCCTCTGGACTCTCTCCAACATCTCTGTGTCCTTCTTATGATGGGGACACCAGAACTGGATGCAGTATTCGCGGTGGGGGTCTCACAAGAGCAGAGTAAAGACTAGTGATGAAAAGAGTCCTAAGAAACTCTAGTTCTCACAGATGTTACAATCTTATGTATGGCCCATCTCAGCTAATATGAAGGATTGAGAATAAGCCTTCAAACACAAAGCTGTGATTCAGCAAACAAAACAGGTTCAAGGTTTAGACAGATTGTCCATGATAGATGAAAAACAACTGGTTTACTGGAAAGTGACTAATGTGACTGAGATCTCTCTGTTTTTTTGCTACCTGCTACCCAAAGCAACCTTTAGGGTAATATTTAACAACACATGTGGATTGTGCCTCTCTGTGATCATCACACCAAGATAAATATCACAAATGGGCTGTAAGCAATCACTATGCAAGAACAGAAGTCACCACACAGTCACAGTGTCAGCTCCAGGGCCCTCTTTAGGTGTAGGGAAGCGAAAAGCAAGGGCTCCCTTGTTACCGGTTTTCCTAGCAATGATCAAAAGCTTGGAGTACCTGGTAAAACTACATGTACACACAGGCATGTGTCCATGCATTCTGAATCCACTTTGCCTCAGGGCCTTAAAAGGGTATTCAGAAACTCTGACTACATTTAGTTATGCCTCAATAAACCTGCAGTAACATCATGTCTGTCAAGCAGCTTAATTTTGGTGTCCTGGCACAGAGCTCACGTTCATCTGTTGAATAGCTACAAAGAGAGGAGAAAGTGTGTAGTTAAGAATAGTTCTCATTTCTCCACGGGTCATTAACAACAACAGGCACTCATCTTGGCAGAAACTACACAGTTCACCACTCTTCTTCAGTAAGATGCAGATTAAAGGTGTGTAGAGAAGATATAAAGGGGAAGGATACCCCAGGCTGCGTGACGGGGACTCACCTGGAAATGGATCTTAAAACATCTCTACAAACAGAACCTGAGAGTTTAATACATTTGTGGAAGTTTGGTTTACCTCCCAGTGCTGAAAGGCTCTGCTGTGGCAAACTTTTTGGAGCTGGTATACTGTCAGCATTGCTTCCACGCTGAAGCCATCCAGAGCAGCAGGAAGCTGTCTTCCTGGCACAAAATCTTCTTCATCTGCCTCTGCTGCTTCCCCGCCTTGGTTGTTTATGTTGTTGATGAGATTGCAGACATTTAGCAGGGTCATTTTCCAGTAAGGAAGTTTTGCTCTGTTAATCTGAAAACACAAATGAAACACCCCTGTATCACAGAATCACAAAGCCTGGGCAACACCTTTAAGATCATTGAGTCCAACTGTAACCCAACTACCATGACCACTGAACTATAACCTGAAGCACCACATCTACACACTTCTTGAACACCTCCAGGGATGGTCACTCCACCACCTCCCTGGGCAGCCCGTCCCAACTCCTCTCCACTTTCTCAGTAAAGAGTTTTTCCTGATGTCCAATCTAAACCTCCCCTGGCACAATTTAAACCCATTCCCTCTCATCCTGTCCCTTGTTACTTGGCAGAAGGGACCAACACCAGCCTCACTCCCACTTCCTTTCAGGTAGCTGTAGAGATCTCCCTTCAAACTTGACTTGTCATAGTATCATAGTGTCAGTCAGGGTTGGAAGGGACCACAAGGATCATCTAGTTCCAACCCCCCTGCCATGGGCAGGGACACCCCACACTAGATCAGCCTGGCCAGAGCCTCATCCAGCCTGGGCTTAAACACCTCCAGGGATGGGGCCTCAACCACCTCCCTGGACAACCCATTCCAGGGCTTCACCACTCAGACTAAACAACCTCAGCTCCCTCAGTTGATTTAATGTGTTGCAATTTTCTTTTGTGGTTTGCTTGTTTGTATCTGGGGGGAGGGTTGTGGAGGTTTATCTGGGGGGTTGTTTGTTGGGTTTGGATTCATTGTTGTTGGTTTTGTTGTTTGTTTTTTTTGTTTTTAGTTACGTGTGACATTCAAAGGTTTTAGTAGGAATGAGTTTGCATGTTTGAAGTTCTCTCTCCATCTGCTCAACTTTTAGACAGTAATTACAGAGTGCCAAAATTAGGCCAACTCATATATATTAAACACACCAAGTCTGCTTCCCTACAGCCTTGCCCCCTAGGTAGAGAGACACAATGAAAACCAGAACTGCTACCAAACCAGAATGGTAACATTTCCTAGGCATTTTGCACGGGTGCAAACAAAAACAAGGATGGAAATGGACATAATATAAATTCATAGGTGTGTAAATCAGGACAATGAGTCAAACCCACTAGAGAAATTCCCAGTATTGGAATCCCAGGTGGATGCCTGTGGTTAAGTAGACGCTCCTCTCCAGTTCAGAATGAATACCAGCCATTTGAAAATCCCCTGAGAAAAGGAATGGAGTCTTTGCTTCAGGGTAAGCTGTCTGGTGAGGCTGAGTCTGAAGTTCTAGAATCTGTAAGCCCCAGGAGTTTTGGACAGTGGAGGATCATGAGCCTGGCAGATGTGAATCAGAGGTCTATAGGCTTAGATGGAGATGGAGGAAAGATTAAACAGAGATGTGAAAACAGTGTATTCCTGACTTGGTAACTGGACTGAAAAACAAACCAACTATACATGTGTATATATATGAAGAGAGACTGAGATCCCTGGGGCTGTTTAGTCTGGAAAAGAGAAGACTGAGAGGGGATGTGATCAATGTCTGTAAATATCTGAGGGGTGGAAGGGCCAAGCTCTTTTTGGTGCTGCACAGTAATAAGACAAGAAACAACAGGTTCAAGCTTGAACAGAGAAGATTTCACCTCACCCTGAGGAGAAACTTCTTTCCAGTGAGGGTGACAGAGCACTGGAGCAGGCTGCCCAGAGAGGTTGTGGAGTCTCCTTCTCTGAAGACTTTCCAACCCCACCTGGATGAATCCCTGCGCAGACTACCCTAAGTGATCCTGCTTTGGCAGGGGGGTTGGGTTAGGGTTAGGATACAGGCTAGGGTTAGAGGTTCCTTCCAACCTCTAACGTACTGTGATACTGTGGTATTTAGGTGGTCCACAATGGAACTATTCAGAGATGTTACAGAAAGACAGACAGAAAGAGAGAAATTCCACTATGATTTGCCTCAAATTTTGCTGGCTCCAGTATCTTGTATTATTTAGGAGAGATTTAGCTTTTCTGCTGGTACTTTTCTTCCCCAGTAGTTGTGGCAGTAATCTTCTACAGTGGGAACTAGGGTTGTTGAGTCTGGAGAAGAGGAGGCTGAAGGGAGACCTTCTTGCTTTTTGCAACTCCATGAATGGAGGTTGGAGTGAGGTAGTTATTGTTCTCCTAAGTAACAAAAGCACACAGCCTCAAGTTGCACCAGGGGAGGGGTATCAGAAACCACACACATACAGAGTGACCAGGCATTGGGACAGGCTGCCCAAGGAGTCTGCATCCCTGGAGGGCTTAAACAAACGGGTAGATATGACACTCTGGGACATGGTTTAGTGGCCACGGTGGTGTTGGGTTTATGGTTGGAGCCAATGTTCATTGAGGTCTTTTCCAGCCATACTCAGTCCATAATTCTAAGTGGGGAAAAAAAAGTAAATTAATACCTTATGAACTGCTTTTCTTGTCTTTGCCACTTTCTTGTCTATCCAACTATTAATAATTTCTTTCAAATTGTGTTCTTTTTAGTGCTGAGCACAAAAATTAATCACAGTCACAGAATGCTGGGGGCTGGAAGGGACCTCGAAAGATCATCCAGTGCAACCCCCCCTGCCACAGCAGATCACACAGGGACACGTCCAGGCAGGTTTTGAATGTCTCCAGAGAGGGAGACTCCACAAGCCCCCTGGGCAGCCTGTTCCAGTGCTCTGTCACCCTCACAGTTAGAATTTTTTTCCTGACTTTACCATGGAACTTCCTATGCCTCAGCTTCCACCCATTGCCCCTTGTGCTGTCACTGGGCATCACCCAGCAGAGCCTGGCTCCAGCCTCTTGGCACTCACCCTTTACATATTTATCAACATGAATGAGGTCACCTCTCAGTCTCCTCCTCTCCAAGCTACAGAGCCCTCAGCTCCCTCAGTCTCTCCTTGTAAGGAAGATGTTCCACTCCATCATTTTTGTGGCTCTGCGCTGGACTTTTTCAAGCAGTTCCCTGAGGTCCTTCTTGAACTGAGAGGTCCAGAACTGGACAAAATATGCCAGATGCAGCCTCACCAGGACAGAGCAGAGACAGAGGACAACCTCACTCAACCAGATGCATGTCTTTCAAAATGACATGAATTTAAGAGGAGCAGGGAGGTCATTCTGCCCCTGTGCTCAGCACTGGTTAGGCCACACCTTGAATCCTGTGTCCAGTTCTGGGCTCCTCAATTTAGGAAAGATGTTGACTTGCTGGAAGGTGTCCAGAGAAGGGCAACAAAGCTGGGGAGGGGTTTGGAGCACAGCCCTATGAGGAGAGGCTGAGGGAGCTGGGGTTGCTTAGCCTGGAGAAGAGGAGGCTCAGAGAAGACCTTATTGCCCTCCACAACTCCCTGAAGGGAGGTTGTAGCCAGGTGGGGGGTTGGTCTCTTCTCCCAGGCAAGCAGCACCAGAACAAAAGGACACTGTCTCAAGCTATATCTTGAGGGTAGGTTTAGGCTGAATGTTAGGAAAGAGTTCTTCACAGAAAGAGAGATTTGTCATTGGAATGTGCTGCCCAGGGAGGTGGTGGAGTCACCATCACTGGAGGTATTTAGGAAGAGACTGGATGAGGCACTTGGTGCCATGGATTAGTTGATGCGATGGTGTTGGGTGATAGGTTGGACTCAATGATCTCTGAGGTCTCTTCCAACCTGGTTAATTCTATTCTATTCTATTCTATTCTATTCTATTCTATTCTATTCTATTCTATTCTATTCTATTCTATTCTATTCCATTCCATTCCATTCCATTCCATTCCATTCCATTCCATTCCATTCTTATTCTAACCCTTTAAATAAAACCACTGTGTGCTCTCAAATTCCTGACAGAGGCTCTGGGGGAAAAAACCTAATAAAAAAGAAAAAAGAAACCAAAGTGCATTTTGGTTTGAGGGTAAGAAAACCCCACATCTCAAATCTTGTTGTCAAGCTTGAAATTGGCTCTGCATTGTTTACTATGAGCTCATCTGTTGCCCCGTCCAGGTGCCTTCTTTAGGCTGCCAAATGATTTGAAAACATGTGACAGGTCCAAAGCAAAAATTAACCTCTTAGCAGAACGTCTAATTTAATTAGCAGAGGTTCAGCTAGCAAAAAGAGCAAGTGTCCACTGCAATTACAAAATCTTCTTTGGTCTGTTTCAAAATATTTGTGAAATATAAAAAGATGGGAGATTTCCTTGAGAAATGAAGCTGAGGGAGCTGGGGTTGCTTAGCCTGGAGAAGAGGAGGCTCAGGAGAGATTGTTTTGCTGTCTGCAACTACCTGAAGGCACATCACTGCCATTCCCATCCTTCCAGGCTTCATCACTCTCAAATCACAGGATCATAGAATCATTAAGGTTGGAAAAGACCTCTGAGATCATCAAGTCCCACCATCAACAAACGGCAACAAAGCTGGTGAGGGGTTTGGAGCACAGCCCTATGAGGAGAGGCTAAGGGAGCTGTGGTTGCTTAGCCTAGAGAAGAGGAGGCTCAGGGGAGACCTTATTGCTCTCTACAACTCCCTGAAGGGAGGTCGTAGCCAGGTGGGGGTTGGTCTCTTCTCCCAGGCAACCAGCACCAGAACAAGAGGACACAGTCTCAAGCTGCGCCAGGGAAGGTTTAGGCTGGATATTAGGAAGAAGAAATTATTCATAGAAAGAGAGATTGGCCATTGGAATGTGCTGCCCAGGGGGGTGGTGGAGTCACCATCACTGGAGGTGTTTAGGAAGAGACTGGGTGGGGCGCTTGGTGCCATGGTTTAGTTGATGAGATGGTGTTGGGTGATAGGTTGGACTCGATGATCTCCAAAGTCTTTTCCAACCTGGTTAACTCCTATTCTATTCTATTCTATTCTATTCCATTCTATTCTATTCTATTCTATTCTATTCTATTCTATTCTATTCTATTCCATTCCATTCCATTCCATTCCATTCCATTCCATTCCATGCTCTGCTCTGTTGTGCTATTCTGTGTTGTGCTGTTCTATTCTATGAGGAGGCTTTTCCAGGGCACTCCTCTCTCTCCTGGGCATATGAAATGTCAGGTAGCTGGACTGCAATAAAGGATAAAATCTAGGGGCAGTGTTACGCGAGTGAGAATTCTGAGGTAAAAACAAACCAAAGCCAAACATATTTGAGTGGACAGGAATGGTGGAGGAAAGGACAGAAAAAAACCTGATATCCCTTCTTGCATAATTCATAGAACATTTTTGATCTAAAATTACTACTTTATGATAGCCTGATGTATGTCTATGTTCAAAGAAACTCTCCTCTGTATGTTGGTAAAATGCTTAATTAGTAGACAGCATCAGATGTTCATAGCTGTCACTTAGGGGGTTAGGAGAGAAGGAATTTGCAGTGCTATCAGCAAGCAGAGTTAGTTTGTAAAGGAGTCTAAATCCCATTAACAGCACACATATATCACCTCAGTGCCTGCTTCTGACTTACACTGCTGCTGGCTCACATAAAGAGACTTAGAACGAAGAACTTAGCCAGGAGAGAAATATTTAATTGACCACAGAGCTCTCCAAATCATGTCAAGGCAGTCATGCTATTTTTCTACTCTACACTACAGCAAACATTAAGCTCAGACAGCTTTGATTTATAGGTTATGGGAAAACTCTGAGGCAGTTATCCTATAGGAATATGTGAAAACACAGCTTAAGTGGACAGCAACCCAAATATTTCCAGTGTGTGATATATTTTCCACACAGGTCTAAGCATAAGTCATGCTTTGGAAAGCACACAAAAGCAAGTGTAAGGTTCTGCACCTGGGCCAGAACAATCCTCGCTATCAACACAGACTGGGGGATGAGGTGATAGAGAGCAGCCTATGGAGAAGGACTTGGGGGTGCTGATGGATGAGAAGCTGGATGTGAGCAGGCAGAGCGAGCTTGAAGCCCAGAAGGCAAATCACATCCTGGGGTGCATCAAAAGATGCATTGCCAGCAGATCCAGAGAGGTGATTCTGCCACTTTGCTCTGCTCTGATAAAAGCTCGCCTGGAGTACTGTGTGCAGGTCTAGAGCCCTCAATATAGGAAGGGCATGGAGCTGGTGGAGAGGATCCAAAGGAGGGACATGAAAATGATCAAGGGGTTGGAGCACCTCTGCTACAAGGAGAGGCTGAGGGAGCTGGGGCTGTTCAGCCTGGAGAAGAGGAGGCTCTGGGGAGACCTAATAGCAGCCTGCCAGTACCTGAAAGGAGCCTACAGGAAGAGAGACTGTTTTCAAAGGTCTGCAGTGACAGGACAAGGGGACAATGGCTTCAAACAAAGACAAGGGCAGATTTAGACTGAATATCAGGAAGAAGTTCTTCACTATGAGGGTGGTGGAACACTGGAACAGGTTGCCCAAGGAAGTGGTTGAGGTCCCAACCCTGGAGATATTCAAGGTGAGGCTCGACGAGGCCCTGGGCAACCTGATCTAGTTGGGGATGTTCCTGCTGCCTGTGGGGAGGTCAGACTGGATGACCTCTGGAGGTCCCTTCTGGCCTGGACCATTCTATGACTCTATGATCAGGGAGCCCAGGCCTGCCAAGTGGGACTCATTTTTTATTTTTATTTTTTTTTTTTAAGATTAACTTGCAAAATCTCTGAAGAAACAAAAGAAGTTGCAGTATGAAGTGGCATTAAACTGTTATGAAGGCTGCAGTGAGTGTGATGCCTGCATTTCCACTGTGGAGCATGCTTCTGAAATGAGACTCAGACAAATGATTTCCCATACCTCATGTATCTTGAAAGAGAATTGAAAATCATCTGAGAAACTGAAATGAGCTTGAGAATATTCCCTTCTGTCACAACAGGCTTGTCCTAAGGAAGAACCTTGCAGGCAGGTTTTGTCCTTAATTCTCAACTAGTCATTGGCTTATGAAATTCTTAATCTGTTTTTTTTTTGTTTTTTTCTTTTCCCTGGGGGGGGTGTGTGTGGAATTTTGCATTTCTCTTTTTCATTTCCATTGAATTGAAGGACTTGCACTTGCACATCTTTAGAACAGGGAATGAAAACATTCAGCCTTAAGCCCGTGACACTTGTTTCAGGGTTGGTTCTTGTGGTAGTTTTTGGGAGGAGAGGAGAGGAGAGGAGAGGAGAGGAGAGGAGAGGAGAGGAGAGGAGAGGAGAGGAGAGGAGAGGAGAGGAGAGAGGAGAGGAGAGGAGAGGAGAGGAGAGGAGAGGAGAGGAGAGGAGAGGAGAGGAGAGGAGAGGAGAGGAGAGGAGAGGAGAGGAGAGGAGAGGAGAGGAGAGGAGAGGAGAGGAGAGGAGAGGAGAGGAGAGGAGAGGAGAGGAGAGGAGAGGAGAGGAGAGGAGAGGAGAGGAGAGGAGAGGAGAGGAGAGGAGAGGAGAGGAGAGGAGAGGAGAGGAGAGGAGAGGAGAGGAGAGGAGAGGAGAGGAGAGGAGAGGAGAGGAGAGGAGAGGTTCGGAGAGGAGAGGTTCGGAGAGGAGAGGAGAGGAGAGGTTCGGAGAGGAGAGGTTCGGAGAGGAGAGGTTCGGAGAGGAGAGGTTCGGAGAGGAGAGGAGAGGTTCGGAGAGGAGAGGTTCGGAGAGGAGAGGTTCGGAGAGGAGAGGTTCGGAGAGGAGAGGAGAGGAGAGGAGAGGAGAGGAGAGGAGAGGAGAGGAGAGGAGAGGAGACTCAAGGAGAGGAGAGGAGACTCAAGGAGAGGAGAGGAGAGGAGAGGAGACTCAAGGAGAGGAGAGGAGAGGAGAGGAGAGGAGAGGAGAGGAGAGGAGAGGAGAGGAGAGGAGAGGAGAGGAGAGGAGAGGAGAGGAGAGGAGAGGAGAGGAGAGGAGAGGAGAGGAGAGGAGAGGAGAGGAGAGGAGAGGAGAGGAGAGGAGAGGAGAGGAGAGGAGAGGAGAGGAGAGGAGGAGGGAATAAACCAGGTTGGAAGAGACCTTCGAGATCATCACATCCAACCCATCATTCAACACCATCTAATCAACTAAACCATGCAGCCAAGCACCCTATCAAGTATCCTCCTAAACACCTCCAATGATGGTGACTCTACCATCTCCCTGGGCAGCACATTCCAATGTGCAATCACTCTCTGTGAAGAATTTCTTCCTAACATCCAGTCTGAACCTCCTCTGGTGCAGCTTGAGACTGTGTCCTCTTGTTCTGGTGCTGGTTGCCTGGGAGAAGGGACCAGCCCCCATCTGGCTACAACCAGGTTGTAGACAGCAATAAGGTCTCCCCTGAGCCTCCTCTGATCCCATTGGTCTGATAACCAACATAGTTAGTTGTATAAAGTAACTCTTTCCCTTTTTTGCTCCTTTGCTGGCGCTGACCCTACCTGGGTGCCTTTGCTTGGCTGCTGCTGACCTTGGCTGCATTCTTGTTGTGGCTAAGCGCTAACAAGCTACTCTCTGCTTTTCTCCTCTTTCTTTTTCCCTTTTCTGGGGGAGGAGGAAGCTGTTGGTGACACACACCCCCCAGTTTCCTCCGTGGGGGTTCCTGTGCTGTTCATAAATCATAGATCCATACAAATATTGTGTATTTCATACATATTCATTGCATTCTGTATTTCGAGATTGTAGTTGCGCTTGTTAATTTAGCTTCATTTGCTTTCCAATTGAGCTGGTCTGGCAAATTTCATTTTGGGGGGTATATCCTCCAAATTAGTTTGGGGAGGTAATTTTTAACCCACCACAGTCCTTTAGTGTGCAAATATTAGGCATTTTTAGATCCAAAACAGCATTGAGAAAGTGTTTGTCTATCAGCCTGTCCAACACACATGTACGCACAGTCCCAGGCTGTGCCAGGGGAAGTTTAGGCTCAGGGTGAGGAGAAAGTTCTTCCCAGAGAGAGAGATTGGCCATTGGATTGTGCTGCCCAGGGAGGTGGTGGAGTCCCAGTCCCTGGAGGTGTTCAAAAAAGGTTGGATGTGGCACTTGGAGCCATAGTTTAGTTGTCAGGAGGTGTTAGATATTAGGTAATAGGTTGGACTTGACAATGGTGAAGTCACCATCATTGAAGGTGTTCAGGAGGAGACTTGATGGGGTGCTTGGTGCCATGGTTTAGTTGTTTAGGTGGGTTGGATTGGTTGATGGGTTGGACACAATGATCTTGAGGTCTCTTCCAACCTGGTTTTTTTTATTATTATTATTATTATTATTATTATTATTATTATTATTATTATTATTATTATTATTATCTCGGAGGTCTTTTCCAACCTGGTTGATGCTATGATTCTATGAAAACTTGCTGCTTCACCTTGTCAACATGAGATTGGAACTCAATTTTTGTCTGTTTGTACCAGGTAACACGAACATTGCTCACAGTCTGTTAAATGGTCAAGCAAATTGTCATTTCCCAGAGGAATATTTTCACAGTCATGTCCCACACTATGATTAAATTCTTAAACCAAAGGAAAATCAGCATATGTATCACCAGGTTTTTTTTTGCTTTATGACTGCCTTCAGTTTAGATGCACATAGGAAAAGTTCTGCATAAAAACAACACTTAGGGATCTGACTTGAGGTTAATGAGCTTTCATCAGGCATAACCCTATAGGAAACACATTTCTTCATGAGAATTTACATCCCTGCTCACAACACAGTTTTGATAGCTTAATGAAAGTAGCAGAGCTGCACGTGAGGAACACTTTTAGGGTCTCACATCAACACCTTTAAGTTTCCTTTGAACTGGAGTAAAACTTGCACCAAACTAATGCCTTGCACTGAGCCTTTTGCTCTGGACCACAGGTTATTGCTTTGTGCCAACGACTTCTGGGTTTGTAATGAGAATTCATTTGCTCCCTTCCCATCAGCTGGAAGAGGAAAAAGTAATTACCTTTGATGTGTACATATTGGTCAATAAATCTGCTTCTAATGCTTTCATTTCCTCTTCTGAATCTGGGAATAAACCAGAAACATATGTTTATTATTTCATCATAAATCTTGGTCGTTTCTGATTCTGTATAGAGAATTTAGATGTATCAATGAGCTTTGAGAAGTCAAACAAGCAATCCCTCCCTCCCCCCCAAAAACCCAACAACAAACCCAACAACTTAGATAAAAAACACAGTGAAGTGATAGAATAGGATAGGATAGGATAGGATAGGATAGGATAGGATAGGATAGGATAGGATAGGATAGGATAGGATAGGATAGGATAGGATAGGATAGGATAGGATTATCCAGGTTGGAAGTGACCTTTGAGATCATCAAGTCCAACCTATCACCCAACACTATCTAAGCAACTAGGTAGACTGTGTGGAGACTTCAGGTAACAGCCATATAATGTTAAAGCACCTTTTTAGCATGATCAAGTTTACCGAGGTGAATTACAGGATGCATTAATTTCAGTTCAGTGGCAGATTGCCCCAGTAATCTGCAGCCCCTTCAGTAAACAAAGCTGCTGCCCTATTCTTCACTAACAATCTGGATTATTTTCATTAATCCATGTTTGTCACCTCTGCTTACATTTTGAATATTCATTTTCAAAGAGTATTTATTTAAGGAGCATCTAAGCATTTAGGTGAGTGGCAATTATGATCACTCAGCAAGACTCAGTCCCGATTATTCTTGCTTAAATTGAGAACATTTTTACCGATCTGTGGGAACTGAGCTTGACAAGTTTATGGTACAAGCTCTTGCTAACATATACACCAAAAGAAATTGTTCTGACTGAAAGCCTTAGGTTTTTCTTTACTAAAGTAATTGCCCTTTAATAGCTCAGCAGGTCTGGGATCTGGTGAACAGGGTAAAACTTACAGCAGAAGGAGAAAACCGCCGTGAACTTTACGGCTTTGTGCTGTACAGAATAATCACAAAGACCTGATGCCTTGAAAATGTAGCAGCAAGCACAACTCAAAGACAAGATGTCTATACAAAACCCAGTTAATTCTTCAGGTAAAAAACAAGCTCCACAAGGCTTTTAGCTTTCCTGGAAAACCAGGCTTTTCCCCAGCTCATGTATCTTTTGAAAGCAATCAGACTCCTTTCCGGCTTAGGTTTTTGCAGTGTGCTTAGGCAGTGATTAACAAACAAATGCAAGATCACTGTGCCTTATGGACACAAACCATCCCTCTGGAAATCCCACTAACTACTGGGCTATGCCCAAACATCCTTCATCTCTTCTCCATTCCTGTGTTCATCAGAGCAGCCCTCCTCTGTGCCTGATGTGATCTCAAGACAGCACAGCGGTTTGGATCTGAAACCTCAGCACTCAGCTACCTGAACGCCTACCACGACCTACAAGAAGCAGCTCATTTACACTTCTATTTTGTGTTTGAATTTCATTTGTCTTTCAGGGCTGCAAAACCTTAGTATCTTATAATAATGAAAATAACTAAATAAGAGGTCAGTTGTATAAAGTAACTGTTTCCCTTTTTGGCTCCTTTGCTCTCGCTGATACTAGCTGGGTGCCTTTGCTTGGCTGCTGCTGACCTTGGCTGCATTCTTGTCGTGGCTAAGTACTAACAAGCTACTCTCTGCTTTTCTCCTCTTTCCCTTATCTGGGGAAAGAGGAAGCTGTTGCTAACCCCCCTGGTTTCCTCCATGGGGAGTCCTGTGCTGTTTATAAATTGTAAATGCATGTAAATATTGTACAAGAGGCAGCTCATTTACACTTCTATTTTGTGCTTGAATTTCATTTGTCTTTCATGGCTGCAAACCCTTAGTATCTTATAATAATGAAAATAACTAAATAAATGAGAGGTCAGATAATAGGGCTAAAATTTTTAATCTCTTCAGCCATTTCCAGCAGCTGTGCTTCTGTTAAAAGGAGCTTCAAGAGGAACTTCTATCATCTCTTAAGTGATTACACTTTGTACTGTCGTGCTGATTCTGTTTTCTATTATTTAGATCATCAAAATTTCTCTGTGTTATGCCAATCTTCTTCTGCAGTGATGTCCTGGTTCACCTTTATATGTCCAGCACACCACATTCATTCATTATTATTTTCTGCATTGAAGTTGTTACTGAAAACATTAAGTAAGACAGGGTTGTAGATCAATATTACAGCAAGTCACTAGCAACCCATCTCCAACCTAATGCTTTTCAGCCCTTTCATCATCACTAGTTATGAGGTTCACCTAATCTCTTAACCTCTTTACCATTATCACCACAAGATCAACCTCAGATGAATTTCTGCTCATGACAGCAGCAGTTCCTGTGTGAGTGGCAGCATTATGATTTGTAGTGTCCTGGATGATAGGAGCTGAGGACAATGAAAGGATTCATGTCTAGTTAGCACCTGAGGTTTATATTCCATAGAGGATGGTAGGTAGCTTCCACACCATCAAGGTTAGATGATAGCTGCAGATGTGGAAGAGAGCTACATATTAAGAAAGAGTTTTGTTGAAGATTCTGGAGGAACAGAACAGAACAGAACAGAACAGAACAGATTAGAATAGAATAGAATAGAATAGAATAGAATAGAATAGAATAGAATAGAATAGAATAGAATAGAATAGAATAGAATAGGTTGGAAGAGACTTCCAAGATCATTGAGTTCAACCTATCATCCAGCACTATCTAATCAACTCAACCATGGCACCAAGCACCCCATCCAGTCTCTTCCTAAACAGTGACTACACCACCTCCAAGATTCCTTAAGTGAAGAATAATGCAAGATTTTGAGGAGCAAACCCAGGTAATTCAGGAGTGAAGGAGTAAAAGGATATCAAAAAAGCAACACACTCAGAGATCAATGCATAAAAAGTCTGTTTACACATTACTGTCAGAGGGAAATTCACAGAGCTTACTGACCACTTGCTGACAAGAAATAGAGCTTCTCTTCACATATTTGCATTCTGCAAGAATAGGTACACTCTACAGGCACACATTTTCCCCAGAGGGCAAACATTTTCCAAAGAAAATGGAAATGATCACCTTTTTTTTAATGGCATAGCCCTGCATTAGTCAATTTGGCACCTCTACACAAGCTGCTTCATGGAATTTCTCATTTATAGACACTTCCAGATTTTAGAGCAAATAAACCATCAAATCAATTACACACCTAATTTATTTTTTTTGTTGTTGTTTCTGGGGTTTTGCAGTGAGCCTACTCTAATCTCCACTGTAATTTTTTACTTTGGTAGGCTTTCATTCGGGCTCTAAGAAGAGCTGAATTTGAAGATGACTCACTGAAAATACAAGTCAAGTATTTGCTTAAAAGGCTTCAAATACATGGGAAGAGAAATCATAAACACTAAGCCTTGTTGCCAGTTCTCCGTAATACACAGAATGATTATGTTTGAATTGTGATAAAAAGCAAGTATTAGGTGTGTCACTTTTGTTTTTCCCTCTGCAGGGAAATGAAATCTGAGGTGAGAATGAATCCACCTGAATACTGAAGACTGAAAAAAAAATGAAGGCATTTGTAAATTTAGTCCTTTAAATTCTGTGGCTTTAAAATTGCAGGTTAGTTAAGATTGGATTTTTAAGCATAATCTGCTTGCTGTCTCTGTGTGTTTAATTGCCACCACGGGGCATAAAGTTAGAGCATAAATGGCACCCACTTGGCTGTGTCCTTTTCCAAAGGAGCACTTCAATACATGGTCCTCTTTTTTTGCAGGTTTCTAAAGCAATTGATCTCGGAGTAGAAACACACTTCCCATTGTGTGATCTCCATCTGATTTAGCTTTTTTTTTTTTTTCCCCTCATAATTTCAAAACATTTTTTTCCCCCCAAGCATGCTGAAACTGTATTTCTGTCACTGACTGAAATGCATACACATGCACGTTGATTTGCAGTATGAGTGACAGAAATTATACCTCCTGTGATAGTTTGGCATCATCACATGGTTTTCAATAAATCACTAATGAGGCAATAAAACCAAGCAGATGGTCTACACGGATTGATATTTTCCTATTACTTGTCTACACTAAATGCCATGGTAAGGATGCTGTGAGGAAGAATGGTTTATATGAAGGGAAGAAGTTACGGGAGGGATAGAAAACCCGATGCTGGCCAGAGCCCGCTGTCAGGGCCACCTCCTTGGTGCCTGTCAGCTATAGCCACGGTGGCCCGAAGCGACTTCACCTCTCTTCTTTAAATCCCTCTCAAGGCTCCGGGAGCGGGTCGGTGCCTACCGCCCCGAAAGCCCCCGGAGCGCGGGTGCTGGGGAGGCGCGCCCGGGCGCCCCGGCGGTGGCGCGGGCACCGGCGGGAGCTTACCTGAGCAGAGGCTGCAGGAGGCCAAGGCCAGCAGCACCACGCACACCAACTGGGGTCTCATCCTTGCCGTGCCTCCCTCTAGAAAGTGAAGTCCATAAATCCTGGAGAGAGACGGAGAGAGACAAACAGACAGAGAAACAGAGACAGCCCCGCCGCTCCGCGCCCTCCGCACACGCTTTCGGCAGCGGCTGCAGGCACCAGGCAGGGGACTCGGACCCTTCCCCAACTATATAAGCCTCGGGGTGATGTCACGGCGGTGCCGCCATCGCCTCCTGATGAAGCTCCCTCCCTCCTCCCCCGCCACCTCCGCCCCCCGGGCTTGCCCCCTCCTCGTCGCTCCGCGCCCGCCAGCGCTGACGCCACTTGGCCGCCTGACGCACGTGGAGCCCCGCGGGGCGCTCAGCGGGACCCGGCGCAGCGGGACCCGGCGCCGCGGGGCGCGGCCGGAGCGGGGCGCTCCCGGCAGGGAGCTGTCCTCCGAGCTGGGAAAGCCCCGAAGTAATGCTTCTTATTTTATTTATTTATTTATTTATTTATTTATTTATTTAAGGGAAAGCGCAACTGCTGGGACCCCCGGAGCGCGCTGCGCGCTGGGTCAGGGGTGGGCAAGGACCGCGCCTAATCCTGAGCACCGCGCGCAGCGCCGCGGTCCTCGTGTAGTAGCCATCGGATGCGCTGACTGTCGTCTGCTTTACGTTTCTTCGAACAAACGGGGAGAGAACCGCACACCCGTCACGGGCAAGGGTGTGACACGGGACAGAAGCAGGGGTGTTAAATTGGGGATGGGTAGGAGGTGTGCGGCATCGGGCACGGGCAGCAGGAAGAAAGAGAAGTCTGTGCGAGAGAGACACGGAGAAAGATAACGGGAAAGGCACTCGATAAGAGATTTTTTTTCACAGATGCTGGACACGGCGAGACATCCTATTGCTTCTGGAGTGCTTGTCATAAGCCGCCAGCTATGGTTTTC
>NW_027143765.1:0-49191 GCF_026170545.1 Melanerpes formicivorus
TTTAGGTTTTACCCCAACAATGTTTTCATTAGTTTCGCTCACTCTCGAAATCAAGCATTTTACAGCAGGTTGGAGCAGCCTGTATCTCAGCACAGGAATAAGGTAGGGAAGAATTCTAAGGCTCATTTTGACTGCCTCCAGAAGTTAGATCAGATGGCAAATTGGATTTGGTGCTAGGTCTTTCCCTTTAGGTTTTACCCCAACAATGTTTTCATTAGTTTCGCTCACTCTCGAAATCAAGCATTTTACAGCAGGTTGGAGCAGCCTGTATCTCAGCACAGGAATAAGGTAGGGAAGAATTCTAAGGATCATTTTGACTGCCTCCAGAAGTTAGATCAGATGGCAAATTGGATTTGGTGCTAGGTCTTTCCCTTTAGGTTTTACCCCAACAATGTTTTCATTAGTTTCGCTCACTCTCGAAATCAAGCATTTTACAGCAGGTTGGAGCAGCCTGTATCTCAGCACAGGAATAAGGTAGGGAAGAATTCTAAGGATCATTTTGACTGCCTCCAGAAGTTAGATCAGATGGCAAATTGGATTTGGTGCTAGGTCTTTCCCTTTAGGTTTTACCCCAACAATGTTTTCATTAGTTTCGCTCACTCTCGAAATCAAGCATTTTACAGCAGGTTGGAGCAGCCTGTATCTCAGCACAGGAATAAGGTAGGGAAGAATTCTAAGGCTCATTTTGACTGCCTCCAGAAGTTAGATCAGATGGCAAATTGGATTTGGTGCTAGGTCTTTCCCTTTAGGTTTTACCCCAACAATGTTTTCATTAGTTTCGCTCACTCTCGAAATCAAGCATTTTACAGCAGGTTGGAGCAGCCTGTATCTCAGCACAGGAATAAGGTAGGGAAGAATTCTAAGGATCATTTTGACTGCCTCCAGAAGTTAGATCAGATGGCAAATTGGATTTGGTGCTAGGTCTTTCCCTTTAGGTTTTACCCCAACAATGTTTTCATTAGTTTCGCTCACTCTCGAAATCAAGCATTTTACAGCAGGTTGGAGCAGCCTGTATCTCAGCACAGGAATAAGGTAGGGAAGAATTCTAAGGATCATTTTGACTGCCTCCAGAAGTTAGATCAGATGGCAAATTGGATTTGGTGCTAGGTCTTTCCCTTTAGGTTTTACCCCAACAATGTTTTCATTAGTTTCGCTCACTCTCGAAATCAAGCATTTTACAGCAGGTTGGAGCAGCCTGTATCTCAGCACAGGAATAAGGTAGGGAAGAATTCTAAGGATCATTTTGACTGCCTCCAGAAGTTAGATCAGATGGCAAATTGGATATGGTGCTAGGTCTTTCCCTTTAGGTTTTACCCCAACAATGTTTTCATTAGTTTCGCTCACTCTCGAAATCAAGCATTTTACAGCAGGTTGGAGCAGCCTGTATCTCAGCACAGGAATAAGGTAGGGAAGAATTCTAAGGCTCATTTTGACTGCCTCCAGAAGTTAGATCAGATGGCAAATTGGATTTGGTGCTAGGTCTTTCCCTTTAGGTTTTACCCCAACAATGTTTTCATTAGTTTCGCTCACTCTCGAAATCAAGCATTTTACAGCAGGTTGGAGCAGCCTGTATCTCAGCACAGGAATAAGGTAGGGAAGAATTCTAAGGATCATTTTGACTGCCTCCAGAAGTTAGATCAGATGGCAAATTGGATTTGGTGCTAGGTCTTTCCCTTTAGGATTTACCCCAACAATGTTTTCATTAGTTTCGCTCACTCTCGAAATCAAGCATTTTACAGCAGGTTGGAGCAGCCTGTATCTCAGCACAGGAATAAGGTAGGGAAGAATTCTAAGGCTCATTTTGACTGCCTCCAGAAGTTAGATCAGATGGCAAATTGGATTTGGTGCTAGGTCTTTCCCTTTAGGTTTTACCCCAACAATGTTTTCATTAGTTTCGCTCACTCTCGAAATCAAGCATTTTACAGCAGGTTGGAGCAGCCTGTATCTCAGCACAGGAATAAGGTAGGGAAGAATTCTAAGGCTCATTTTGACTGCCTCCAGAAGTTAGATCAGATGGCAAATTGGATTTGGTGCTAGGTCTTTCCCTTTAGGTTTTACCCCAACAATGTTTTCATTAGTTTCGCTCACTCTCGAAATCAAGCATTTTACAGCAGGTTGGAGCAGCCTGTATCTCAGCACAGGAATAAGGTAGGGAAGAATTCTAAGGCTCATTTTGACTGCCTCCAGAAGTTAGATCAGATGGCAAATTGGATTTGGTGCTAGGTCTTTCCCTTTAGGTTTTACCCCAACAATGTTTTCATTAGTTTCGCTCACTCTCGAAATCAAGCATTTTACAGCAGGTTGGAGCAGCCTGTATCTCAGCACAGGAATAAGGTAGGGAAGAATTCTAAGGCTCATTTTGACTGCCTCCAGAAGTTAGATCAGATGGCAAATTGGATTTGGTGCTAGGTCTTTCCCTTTAGGTTTTACCCCAACAATGTTTTCATTAGTTTCGCTCACTCTCGAAATCAAGCATTTTACAGCAGGTTGGAGCAGCCTGTATCTCAGCACAGGAATAAGGTAGGGAAGAATTCTAAGGCTCATTTTGACTGCCTCCAGAAGTTAGATCAGATGGCAAATTGGATTTGGTGCTAGGTCTTTCCCTTTAGGTTTTACCCCAACAATGTTTTCATTAGTTTCGCTCACTCTCGAAATCAAGCATTTTACAGCAGGTTGGAGCAGCCTGTATCTCAGCACAGGAATAAGGTAGGGAAGAATTCTAAGGCTCATTTTGACTGCCTCCAGAAGTTAGATCAGATGGCAAATTGGATTTGGTGCTAGGTCTTTCCCTTTAGGTTTTACCCCAACAATGTTTTCATTAGTTTCGCTCACTCTCGAAATCAAGCATTTTACAGCAGGTTGGAGCAGCCTGTATCTCAGCACAGGAATAAGGTAGGGAAGAATTCTAAGGCTCATTTTGACTGCCTCCAGAAGTTAGATCAGATGGCAAATTGGATGTGGTGCTAGGTCTTTCCCTTTAGGTTTTACCCCAACAATGTTTTCATTAGTTTCGCTCACTCTCGAAATCAAGCATTTTACAGCAGGTTGGAGCAGCCTGTATCTCAGCACAGGAATAAGGTAGGGAAGAATTCTAAGGCTCATTTTGACTGCCTCCAGAAGTTAGATCAGATGGCAAATTGGATTTGGTGCTAGGTCTTTCCCTTTAGGTTTTACCCCAACAATGTTTTCATTAGTTTCGCTCACTCTCGAAATCAAGCATTTTACAGCAGGTTGGAGCAGCCTGTATCTCAGCACAGGAATAAGGTAGGGAAGAATTCTAAGGCTCATTTTGACTGCCTCCAGAAGTTAGATCAGATGGCAAATTGGATTTGGTGCTAGGTCTTTCCCTTTAGGTTTTACCCCAACAATGTTTTCATTAGTTTCGCTCACTCTCGAAATCAAGCATTTTACAGCAGGTTGGAGCAGCCTGTATCTCAGCACAGGAATAAGGTAGGGAAGAATTCAAAGGCTCATTTTGACTGCCTCCAGAAGTTAGATCAGATGGCAAATTGGATTTGGTGCTAGGTCTTTCCCTTTAGGTTTTACCCCAACAATGTTTTCATTAGTTTCGCTCACTCTCGAAATCAAGCATTTTACAGCAGGTTGGAGCAGCCTGTATCTCAGCACAGGAATAAGGTAGGGAAGAATTCTAAGGCTCATTTTGACTGCCTCCAGAAGTTAGATCAGATGGCAAATTGGATTCGGTGCTAGGTCTTTCCCTTTAGGTTTTACCCCAACAATGTTTTCATTAGTTTCGCTCACTCTCGAAATCAAGCATTTTACAGCAGGTTGGAGCAGCCTGTATCTCAGCACAGGAATAAGGTAGGGAAGAATTCAAATGCTCATTTTGACTGCCTCCAGAAGTTAGATCAGATGGCAAATTGGATTTGGTGCTAGGTCTTTCCCTTTAGGTTTTACCCCAACAATGTTTTCATTAGTTTCGCTCACTCTCGAAATCAAGCATTTTACAGCAGGTTGGAGCAGCCTGTATCTCAGCACAGGAATAAGGTAGGGAAGAATTCTAAGGCTCATTTTGACTGCCTCCAGAAGTTAGATCAGATGGCAAATTGGATTTGGTGCTAGGTCTTTCCCTTTAGGTTTTACCCCAACAATGTTTTCATTAGTTTCGCTCACTCTCGAAATCAAGCATTTTACAGCAGGTTGGAGCAGCCTGTATCTCAGCACAGGAATAAGGTAGGGAAGAATTCTAAGGCTCATTTTGACTGCCTCCAGAAGTTAGATCAGATGGCAAATTGGATTTGGTGCTAGGTCTTTCCCTTTAGGTTTTACCCCAACAATGTTTTCATTAGTTTCGCTCACTCTCGAAATCAAGCATTTTACAGCAGGTTGGAGCAGCCTGTATCTCAGCACAGGAATAAGGTAGGGAAGAATTCTAAGGATCATTTTGACTGCCTCCAGAAGTTAGATCAGATGGCAAATTGGATTTGGTGCTAGGTCTTTCCCTTTAGGTTTTACCCCAACAATGTTTTCATTAGTTTCGCTCACTCTCGAAATCAAGCATTTTACAGCAGGTTGGAGCAGCCTGTATCTCAGCACAGGAATAAGGTAGGGAAGAATTCTAAGGCTCATTTTGACTGCCTCCAGAAGTTAGATCAGATGGCAAATTGGATTTGGTGCTAGGTCTTTCCCTTTAGGTTTTACCCCAACAATGTTTTCATTAGTTTCGCTCACTCTCGAAAGCAAGCATTTTACAGCAGGTTGGAGCAGCCTGTATCTCAGCACAGGAATAAGGTAGGGAAGAATTCTAAGGCTCATTTTGACTGCCTCCAGAAGTTAGATCAGATGGCAAATTGGATGTGGTGCTAGGTCTTTCCCTTTAGGTTTTACCCCAACAATGTTTTCATTAGTTTCGCTCACTCTCGAAATCAAGCATTTTACAGCAGGTTGGAGCAGCCTGTATCTCAGCACAGGAATAAGGTAGGGAAGAATTCTAAGGATCATTTTGACTGCCTCCAGAAGTTAGATCAGATGGCAAATTGGATTTGGTGCTAGGTCTTTCCCTTTAGGTTTTACCCCAACAATGTTTTCATTAGTTTCGCTCACTCTCGAAATCAAGCATTTTACAGCAGGTTGGAGCAGCCTGTATCTCAGCACAGGAATAAGGTAGGGAAGAATTCTAAGGCTCATTTTGACTGCCTCCAGAAGTTAGATCAGATGGCAAATTGGATTTGGTGCTAGGTCTTTCCCTTTAGGTTTTACCCCAACAATGTTTTCATTAGTTTCGCTCACTCTCGAAATCAAGCATTTTACAGCAGGTTGGAGCAGCCTGTATCTCAGCACAGGAATAAGGTAGGGAAGAATTCTAAGGATCATTTTGACTGCCTCCAGAAGTTAGATCAGATGGCAAATTGGATTTGGTGCTAGGTCTTTCCCTTTAGGTTTTACCCCAACAATGTTTTCATTAGTTTCGCTCACTCTCGGAATCAAGCATTTTAGAGCAGGTTGGAGCAGCCTGTATCTCAGCACAGGAATAAGGTAGGGAAGAATTCTCAGGATCATTTTGACTGCCTCCAGAAGTTAGATCAGATGGCAAATTGGATGTGGTGCTAGGTCTTTCCCTTTAGGTTTTACCCCAACAATGTTTTCATTAGTTTCGCTCACTCTCGAAATCAAGCATTTTACAGCAGGTTGGAGCAGCCTGTATCTCAGCACAGGAATAAGGTAGGGAAGAATTCTAAGGATCATTTTGACTGCCTCCAGAAGTTAGATCAGATGGCAAATTGGATTTGGTGCTAGGTCTTTCCCTTTAGGTTTTACCCCAACAATGTTTTCATTAGTTTCGCTCACTCTCGAAATCAAGCATTTTACAGCAGGTTGGAGCAGCCTGTATCTCAGCACAGGAATAAGGTAGGGAAGAATTCTAAGGATCATTTTGACTGCCTCCAGAAGTTAGATCAGATGGCAAATTGGATTTGGTGCTAGGTCTTTCCCTTTAGGTTTTACCCCAACAATGTTTTCATTAGTTTCGCTCACTCTCGAAATCAAGCATTTTACAGCAGGTTGGAGCAGCCTGTATCTCAGCACAGGAATAAGGTAGGGAAGAATTCTAAGGCTCATTTTGACTGCCTCCAGAAGTTAGATCAGATGGCAAATTGGATTTGGTGCTAGGTCTTTCCCTTTAGGTTTTACCCCAACAATGTTTTCATTAGTTTCGCTCACTCTCGAAATCAAGCATTTTACAGCAGGTTGGAGCAGCCTGTATCTCAGCACAGGAATAAGGTAGGGAAGAATTCTAAGGCTCATTTTGACTGCCTCCAGAAGTTAGATCAGATGGCAAATTGGATTTGGTGCTAGGTCTTTCCCTTTAGGTTTTACCCCAACAATGTTTTCATTAGTTTCGCTCACTCTCGAAATCAAGCATTTTACAGCAGGTTGGAGCAGCCTGTATCTCAGCACAGGAATAAGGTAGGGAAGAATTCTAAGGCTCATTTTGACTACCTCCAGAAGTTAGATCAGATGGCAAATTGGATTTGGTGCTAGGTCTTTCCCTTTAGGTTTTACCCCAACAATGTTTTCATTAGTTTCGCTCACTCTCGAAATCAAGCATTTTACAGCAGGTTGGAGCAGCCTGTATCTCAGCACAGGAATAAGGTAGGGAAGAATTCTAAGGATCATTTTGACTGCCTCCAGAAGTTAGATCAGATGGCAAATTGGATTTGGTGCTAGGTCTTTCCCTTTAGGTTTTACCCCAACAATGTTTTCATTAGTTTCGCTCACTCTCGAAATCAAGCATTTTACAGCAGGTTGGAGCAGCCTGTATCTCAGCACAGGAATAAGGTAGGGAAGAATTCGAAGGCTCATTTTGACTGCCTCCAGAAGTTAGATCAGATGGCAAATTGGATTTGGTGCTAGGTCTTTCCCTTTAGGTTTTACCCCAACAATGTTTTCATTAGTTTCGCTCACTCTCGAAATCAAGCATTTTACAGCAGGTTGGAGCAGCCTGTATCTCAGCACAGGAATAAGGTAGGGAAGAATTCTAAGGCTCATTTTGACTGCCTCCAGAAGTTAGATCAGATGGCAAATTGGATTTGGTGCTAGGTCTTTCCCTTTAGGTTTTACCCCAACAATGTTTTCATTAGTTTCGCTCACTCTCGAAATCAAGCATTTTACAGCAGGTTGGAGCAGCCTGTATCTCAGCACAGGAATAAGGTAGGGAAGAATTCTAAGGCTCATTTTGACTGCCTCCAGAAGTTAGATCAGATGGCAAATTGGATTTGGTGCTAGGTCTTTCCCTTTAGGTTTTACCCCAACAATGTTTTCATTAGTTTCGCTCACTCTCGAAATCAAGCATTTTACAGCAGGTTGGAGCAGCCTGTATCTCAGCACAGGAATAAGGTAGGGAAGAATTCAAATGCTCATTTTGACTGCCTCCAGAAGTTAGATCAGATGGCAAATTGGATTTGGTGCTAGGTCTTTCCCTTTAGGTTTTACCCCAACAATGTTTTCATTAGTTTCGCTCACTCTCGAAATCAAGCATTTTACAGCAGGTTGGAGCAGCCTGTATCTCAGCACAGGAATAAGGTAGGGAAGAATTCGAAGGCTCATTTTGACTGCCTCCAGAAGTTAGATCAGATGGCAAATTGGATTTGGTGCTAGGTCTTTCCCTTTAGGTTTTACCCCAACAATGTTTTCATTAGTTTCGCTCACTCTCGAAATCAAGCATTTTACAGCAGGTTGGAGCAGCCTGTATCTCAGCACAGGAATAAGGTAGGGAAGAATTCTAAGGCTCATTTTGACTGCCTCCAGAAGTTAGATCAGATGGCAAATTGGATTTGGTGCTAGGTCTTTCCCTTTAGGTTTTACCCCAACAATGTTTTCATTAGTTTCGCTCACTCTCGAAATCAAGCATTTTACAGCAGGTTGGAGCAGCCTGTATCTCAGCACAGGAATAAGGTAGGGAAGAATTCTAAGGCTCATTTTGACTGCCTCCAGAAGTTAGATCAGATGGCAAATTGGATTTGGTGCTAGGTCTTTCCCTTTAGGTTTTACCCCAACAATGTTTTCATTAGTTTCGCTCACTCTCGAAATCAAGCATTTTACAGCAGGTTGGAGCAGCCTGTATCTCAGCACAGGAATAAGGTAGGGAAGAATTCTAAGGCTCATTTTGACTACCTCCAGAAGTTAGATCAGATGGCAAATTGGATTTGGTGCTAGGTCTTTCCCTTTAGGTTTTACCCCAACAATGTTTTCATTAGTTTCGCTCACTCTCGAAATCAAGCATTTTACAGCAGGTTGGAGCAGCCTGTATCTCAGCACAGGAATAAGGTAGGGAAGAATTCTAAGGATCATTTTGACTGCCTCCAGAAGTTAGATCAGATGGCAAATTGGATTTGGTGCTAGGTCTTTCCCTTTAGGTTTTACCCCAACAATGTTTTCATTAGTTTCGCTCACTCTCGAAATCAAGCATTTTACAGCAGGTTGGAGCAGCCTGTATCTCAGCACAGGAATAAGGTAGGGAAGAATTCGAAGGCTCATTTTGACTGCCTCCAGAAGTTAGATCAGATGGCAAATTGGATTTGGTGCTAGGTCTTTCCCTTTAGGTTTTACCCCAACAATGTTTTCATTAGTTTCGCTCACTCTCGAAATCAAGCATTTTACAGCAGGTTGGAGCAGCCTGTATCTCAGCACAGGAATAAGGTAGGGAAGAATTCTAAGGCTCATTTTGACTGCCTCCAGAAGTTAGATCAGATGGCAAATTGGATTTGGTGCTAGGTCTTTCCCTTTAGGTTTTACCCCAACAATGTTTTCATTAGTTTCGCTCACTCTCGAAATCAAGCATTTTACAGCAGGTTGGAGCAGCCTGTATCTCAGCACAGGAATAAGGTAGGGAAGAATTCTAAGGCTCATTTTGACTGCCTCCAGAAGTTAGATCAGATGGCAAATTGGATTTGGTGCTAGGTCTTTCCCTTTAGGTTTTACCCCAACAATGTTTTCATTAGTTTCGCTCACTCTCGAAATCAAGCATTTTACAGCAGGTTGGAGCAGCCTGTATCTCAGCACAGGAATAAGGTAGGGAAGAATTCAAATGCTCATTTTGACTGCCTCCAGAAGTTAGATCAGATGGCAAATTGGATTTGGTGCTAGGTCTTTCCCTTTAGGTTTTACCCCAACAATGTTTTCATTAGTTTCGCTCACTCTCGAAATCAAGCATTTTACAGCAGGTTGGAGCAGCCTGTATCTCAGCACAGGAATAAGGTAGGGAAGAATTCTAAGGCTCATTTTGACTGCCTCCAGAAGTTAGATCAGATGGCAAATTGGATTTGGTGCTAGGTCTTTCCCTTTAGGTTTTACCCCAACAATGTTTTCATTAGTTTCGCTCACTCTCGAAATCAAGCATTTTACAGCAGGTTGGAGCAGCCTGTATCTCAGCACAGGAATAAGGTAGGGAAGAATTCTAAGGCTCATTTTGACTGCCTCCAGAAGTTAGATCAGATGGCAAATTGGATTTGGTGCTAGGTCTTTCCCTTTAGGTTTTACCCCAACAATGTTTTCATTAGTTTCGCTCACTCTCGAAATCAAGCATTTTACAGCAGGTTGGAGCAGCCTGTATCTCAGCACAGGAATAAGGTAGGGAAGAATTCTAAGGATCATTTTGACTGCCTCCAGAAGTTAGATCAGATGGCAAATTGGATTTGGTGCTAGGTCTTTCCCTTTAGGTTTTACCCCAACAATGTTTTCATTAGTTTCGCTCACTCTCGAAATCAAGCATTTTACAGCAGGTTGGAGCAGCCTGTATCTCAGCACAGGAATAAGGTAGGGAAGAATTCTAAGGCTCATTTTGACTGCCTCCAGAAGTTAGATCAGATGGCAAATTGGATTTGGTGCTAGGTCTTTCCCTTTAGGTTTTACCCCAACAATGTTTTCATTAGTTTCGCTCACTCTCGAAAGCAAGCATTTTACAGCAGGTTGGAGCAGCCTGTATCTCAGCACAGGAATAAGGTAGGGAAGAATTCTAAGGCTCATTTTGACTGCCTCCAGAAGTTAGATCAGATGGCAAATTGGATGTGGTGCTAGGTCTTTCCCTTTAGGTTTTACCCCAACAATGTTTTCATTAGTTTCGCTCACTCTCGAAATCAAGCATTTTACAGCAGGTTGGAGCAGCCTGTATCTCAGCACAGGAATAAGGTAGGGAAGAATTCTAAGGATCATTTTGACTGCCTCCAGAAGTTAGATCAGATGGCAAATTGGATTTGGTGCTAGGTCTTTCCCTTTAGGTTTTACCCCAACAATGTTTTCATTAGTTTCGCTCACTCTCGAAATCAAGCATTTTACAGCAGGTTGGAGCAGCCTGTATCTCAGCACAGGAATAAGGTAGGGAAGAATTCTAAGGCTCATTTTGACTGCCTCCAGAAGTTAGATCAGATGGCAAATTGGATTTGGTGCTAGGTCTTTCCCTTTAGGTTTTACCCCAACAATGTTTTCATTAGTTTCGCTCACTCTCGAAATCAAGCATTTTACAGCAGGTTGGAGCAGCCTGTATCTCAGCACAGGAATAAGGTAGGGAAGAATTCTAAGGATCATTTTGACTGCCTCCAGAAGTTAGATCAGATGGCAAATTGTATTTGGTGCTAGGTCTTTCCCTTTAGGTTTTACCCCAACAATGTTTTCATTAGTTTCGCTCACTCTCGGAATCAAGCATTTTAGAGCAGGTTGGAGCAGCCTGTATCTCAGCACAGGAATAAGGTAGGGAAGAATTCTCAGGATCATTTTGACTGCCTCCAGAAGTTAGATCAGATGGCAAATTGGATGTGGTGCTAGGTCTTTCCCTTTAGGTTTTACCCCAACAATGTTTTCATTAGTTTCGCTCACTCTCGAAATCAAGCATTTTACAGCAGGTTGGAGCAGCCTGTATCTCAGCACAGGAATAAGGTAGGGAAGAATTCTAAGGATCATTTTGACTGCCTCCAGAAGTTAGATCAGATGGCAAATTGGATTTGGTGCTAGGTCTTTCCCTTTAGGTTTTACCCCAACAATGTTTTCATTAGTTTCGCTCACTCTCGAAATCAAGCATTTTACAGCAGGTTGGAGCAGCCTGTATCTCAGCACAGGAATAAGGTAGGGAAGAATTCTAAGGATCATTTTGACTGCCTCCAGAAGTTAGATCAGATGGCAAATTGGATTTGGTGCTAGGTCTTTCCCTTTAGGTTTTACCCCAACAATGTTTTCATTAGTTTCGCTCACTCTCGAAATCAAGCATTTTACAGCAGGTTGGAGCAGCCTGTATCTCAGCACAGGAATAAGGTAGGGAAGAATTCTAAGGCTCATTTTGACTGCCTCCAGAAGTTAGATCAGATGGCAAATTGGATTTGGTGCTAGGTCTTTCCCTTTAGGTTTTACCCCAACAATGTTTTCATTAGTTTCGCTCACTCTCGAAATCAAGCATTTTACAGCAGGTTGGAGCAGCCTGTATCTCAGCACAGGAATAAGGTAGGGAAGAATTCTAAGGCTCATTTTGACTGCCTCCAGAAGTTAGATCAGATGGCAAATTGGATTTGGTGCTAGGTCTTTCCCTTTAGGTTTTACCCCAACAATGTTTTCATTAGTTTCGCTCACTCTCGAAATCAAGCATTTTACAGCAGGTTGGAGCAGCCTGTATCTCAGCACAGGAATAAGGTAGGGAAGAATTCTAAGGCTCATTTTGACTGCCTCCAGAAGTTAGATCAGATGGCAAATTGGATTTGGTGCTAGGTCTTTCCCTTTAGGTTTTACCCCAACAATGTTTTCATTAGTTTCGCTCACTCTCGAAATCAAGCATTTTACAGCAGGTTGGAGCAGCCTGTATCTCAGCACAGGAATAAGGTAGGGAAGAATTCTAAGGATCATTTTGACTGCCTCCAGAAGTTAGATCAGATGGCAAATTGGATTTGGTGCTAGGTCTTTCCCTTTAGGTTTTACCCCAACAATGTTTTCATTAGTTTCGCTCACTCTCGAAATCAAGCATTTTACAGCAGGTTGGAGCAGCCTGTATCTCAGCACAGGAATAAGGTAGGGAAGAATTCGAAGGCTCATTTTGACTGCCTCCAGAAGTTAGATCAGATGGCAAATTGGATTTGGTGCTAGGTCTTTCCCTTTAGGTTTTACCCCAACAATGTTTTCATTAGTTTCGCTCACTCTCGAAATCAAGCATTTTACAGCAGGTTGGAGCAGCCTGTATCTCAGCACAGGAATAAGGTAGGGAAGAATTCTAAGGCTCATTTTGACTGCCTCCAGAAGTTAGATCAGATGGCAAATTGGATTTGGTGCTAGGTCTTTCCCTTTAGGTTTTACCCCAACAATGTTTTCATTAGTTTCGCTCACTCTCGAAATCAAGCATTTTACAGCAGGTTGGAGCAGCCTGTATCTCAGCACAGGAATAAGGTAGGGAAGAATTCTAAGGATCATTTTGACTGCCTCCAGAAGGTAGATCGGATGGCAAATTGGATTTGGTGCTAGGTCTTTCCCTTTAGGTTTTACCCCAACAATGTTTTCATTAGTTTCGCTCACTCTCGAAATCAAGCATTTTACAGCAGGTTGGAGCAGCCTGTATCTCAGCACAGGAATAAGGTAGGGAAGAATTCAAATGCTCATTTTGACTGCCTCCAGAAGTTAGATCAGATGGCAAATTGGATTTGGTGCTAGGTCTTTCCCTTTAGGTTTTACCCCAACAATGTTTTCATTAGTTTCGCTCACTCTCGAAATCAAGCATTTTACAGCAGGTTGGAGCAGCCTGTATCTCAGCACAGGAATAAGGTAGGGAAGAACTCTAAGGATCATTTTGACTGCCTCCAGAAGTTAGATCAGATGGCAAATTGGATTTGGTGCTAGGTCTTTCCCTTTAGGTTTTACCCCAACAATGTTTTCATTAGTTTCGCTCACTCTCGAAATCAAGCATTTTACAGCAGGTTGGAGCAGCCTGTATCTCAGCACAGGAATAAGGTAGGGAGGAACTCTAAGGATCATTTTGACTGCCTCCAGAAGTTAGATCAGATGGCAAATTGGATTTGGTGCTAGGTCTTTCCCTTTAGGTTTTACCCCAACAATGTTTTCATTAGTTTCGCTCACTCTCGAAATCAAGCATTTTACAGCAGGTTGGAGCAGCCTGTATCTCAGCACAGGAATAAGGTAGGGAAGAATTCTAAGGCTCATTTTGACTGCCTCCAGAAGTTAGATCAGATGGCAAATTGGATTTGGTGCTAGGTCTTTCCCTTTAGGTTTTACCCCAACAATGTTTTCATTAGTTTCGCTCACTCTCGAAATCAAGCATTTTACAGCAGGTTGGAGCAGCCTGTATCTCAGCACAGGAATAAGGTAGGGAAGAATTCTAAGGATCATTTTGACTGCCTCCAGAAGTTAGATCAGATGGCAAATTGGATTTGGTGCTAGGTCTTTCCCTTTAGGTTTTACCCCAACAATGTTTTCATTAGTTTCGCTCACTCTCGAAATCAAGCATTTTACAGCAGGTTGGAGCAGCCTGTATCTCAGCACAGGAATAAGGTAGGGAAGAATTCTAAGGATCATTTTGACTGCCTCCAGAAGTTAGATCAGATGGCAAATTGGATTTGGTGCTAGGTCTTTCCCTTTAGGTTTTACCCCAACAATGTTTTCATTAGTTTCGCTCACTCTCGAAATCAAGCATTTTACAGCAGGTTGGAGCAGCCTGTATCTCAGCACAGGAATAAGGTAGGGAAGAATTCTAAGGATCATTTTGACTGCCTCCAGAAGTTAGATCAGATGGCAAATTGGATTTGGTGCTAGGTCTTTCCCTTTAGGTTTTACCCCAACAATGTTTTCATTAGTTTCGCTCACTCTCGAAATCAAGCATTTTACAGCAGGTTGGAGCAGCCTGTATCTCAGCACAGGAATAAGGTAGGGAAGAATTCTAAGGCTCATTTTGACTGCCTCCAGAAGTTAGATCAGATGGCAAATTGGATTTGGTGCTAGGTCTTTCCCTTTAGGTTTTACCCCAACAATGTTTTCATTAGTTTCGCTCACTCTCGAAATCAAGCATTTTACAGCAGGTTGGAGCAGCCTGTATCTCAGCACAGGAATAAGGTAGGGAAGAATTCTAAGGATCATTTTGACTGCCTCCAGAAGTTAGATCAGATGGCAAATTGGATTTGGTGCTAGGTCTTTCCCTTTAGGTTTTACCCCAACAATGTTTTCATTAGTTTCGCTCACTCTCGAAATCAAGCATTTTACAGCAGGTTGGAGCAGCCTGTATCTCAGCACAGGGATAAGGTAGGGAAGAATTCTAAGGATCATTTTGACTGCCTCCAGAAGTTAGATCAGATGGCAAATTGGATTTGGTGCTAGGTCTTTCCCTTTAGGTTTTACCCCAACAATGTTTTCATTAGTTTCGCTCACTCTCGAAATCAAGCATTTTACAGCAGGTTGGAGCAGCCTGTATCTCAGCACAGGAATAAGGTAGGGAAGAATTCTAAGGATCATTTTGACTGCCTCCAGAAGTTAGATCAGATGGCAAATTGGATTTGGTGCTAGGTCTTTCCCTTTAGGTTTTACCCCAACAATGTTTTCATTAGTTTCGCTCACTCTCGAAATCAAGCATTTTACAGCAGGTTGGAGCAGCCTGTATCTCAGCACAGGAATAAGGTAGGGAAGAATTCTAAGGCTCATTTTGACTGCCTCCAGAAGTTAGATCAGATGGCAAATTGGATTTGGTGCTAGGTCTTTCCCTTTAGGTTTTACCCCAACAATGTTTTCATTAGTTTCGCTCACTCTCGAAAATCAAGCATTTTACAGCAGGTTGGAGCAGCCTGTATCTCAGCACAGGAATAAGGTAGGGAGGAACTCTAAGGATCATTTTGACTGCCTCCAGAAGTTAGATCAGATGGCAAATTGGATTTGGTGCTAGGTCTTTCCCTTTAGGTTTTACCCCAACAATGTTTTCATTAGTTTCGCTCACTCTCGAAATCAAGCATTTTACAGCAGGTTGGAGCAGCCTGTATCTCAGCACAGGAATAAGGTAGGGAAGAATTCTAAGGCTCATTTTGACTGCCTCCAGAAGTTAGATCAGATGGCAAATTGGATTTGGTGCTAGGTCTTTCCCTTTAGGTTTTACCCCAACAATGTTTTCATTAGTTTCGCTCACTCTCGAAATCAAGCATTTTACAGCAGGTTGGAGCAGCCTGTATCTCAGCACAGGAATAAGGTAGGGAAGAATTCTAAGGCTCATTTTGACTGCCTCCAGAAGTTAGATCAGATGGCAAATTGGATTTGGTGCTAGGTCTTTCCCTTTAGGTTTTACCCCAACAATGTTTTCATTAGTTTCGCTCACTCTCGAAATCAAGCATTTTACAGCAGGTTGGAGCAGCCTGTATCTCAGCACAGGAATAAGGTAGGGAAGAATTCTAAGGCTCATTTTGACTGCCTCCAGAAGTTAGATCAGATGGCAAATTGGATTTGGTGCTAGGTCTTTCCCTTTAGGTTTTACCCCAACAATGTTTTCATTAGTTTCGCTCACTCTCGAAATCAAGCATTTTACAGCAGGTTGGAGCAGCCTGTATCTCAGCACAGGAATAAGGTAGGGAAGAATTCTAAGGCTCATTTTGACTGCCTCCAGAAGTTAGATCAGATGGCAAATTGGATTTGGTGCTAGGTCTTTCCCTTTAGGTTTTACCCCAACAATGTTTTCATTAGTTTCGCTCACTCTCGAAATCAAGCATTTTACAGCAGGTTGGAGCAGCCTGTATCTCAGCACAGGAATAAGGTAGGGAAGAATTCTAAGGCTCATTTTGACTGCCTCCAGAAGTTAGATCAGATGGCAAATTGGATTTGGTGCTAGGTCTTTCCCTTTAGGTTTTACCCCAACAATGTTTTCATTAGTTTCGCTCACTCTCGAAATCAAGCATTTTACAGCAGGTTGGAGCAGCCTGTATCTCAGCACAGGAATAAGGTAGGGAAGAATTCTAAGGATCATTTTGACTGCCTCCAGAAGTTAGATCAGATGGCAAATTGGATTTGGTGCTAGGTCTTTCCCTTTAGGTTTTACCCCAACAATGTTTTCATTAGTTTCGCTCACTCTCGAAATCAAGCATTTTACAGCAGGTTGGAGCAGCCTGTATCTCAGCACAGGGATAAGGTAGGGAAGAATTCTAAGGATCATTTTGACTGCCTCCAGAAGTTAGATCAGATGGCAAATTGGATTTGGTGCTAGGTCTTTCCCTTTAGGTTTTACCCCAACAATGTTTTCATTAGTTTCGCTCACTCTCGAAATCAAGCATTTTACAGCAGGTTGGAGCAGCCTGTATCTCAGCACAGGAATAAGGTAGGGAAGAATTCTAAGGATCATTTTGACTGCCTCCAGAAGTTAGATCAGATGGCAAATTGGATTTGGTGCTAGGTCTTTCCCTTTAGGTTTTACCCCAACAATGTTTTCATTAGTTTCGCTCACTCTCGAAATCAAGCATTTTACAGCAGGTTGGAGCAGCCTGTATCTCAGCACAGGAATAAGGTAGGGAAGAATTCTAAGGCTCATTTTGACTGCCTCCAGAAGTTAGATCAGATGGCAAATTGGATTTGGTGCTAGGTCTTTCCCTTTAGGTTTTACCCCAACAATGTTTTCATTAGTTTCGCTCACTCTCGAAATCAAGCATTTTACAGCAGGTTGGAGCAGCCTGTATCTCAGCACAGGAATAAGGTAGGGAAGAATTCTAAGGCTCATTTTGACTGCCTCCAGAAGTTAGATCAGATGGCAAATTGGATTTGGTGCTAGGTCTTTCCCTTTAGGTTTTACCCCAACAATGTTTTCATTAGTTTCGCTCACTCTCGAAATCAAGCATTTTACAGCAGGTTGGAGCAGCCTGTATCTCAGCACAGGAATAAGGTAGGGAAGAATTCTAAGGCTCATTTTGACTGCCTCCAGAAGTTAGATCAGATGGCAAATTGGATTTGGTGCTAGGTCTTTCCCTTTAGGTTTTACCCCAACAATGTTTTCATTAGTTTCGCTCACTCTCGAAATCAAGCATTTTACAGCAGGTTGGAGCAGCCTGTATCTCAGCACAGGAATAAGGTAGGGAAGAATTCTAAGGCTCATTTTGACTGCCTCCAGAAGTTAGATCAGATGGCAAATTGGATTTGGTGCTAGGTCTTTCCCTTTAGGTTTTACCCCAACAATGTTTTCATTAGTTTCGCTCACTCTCGAAATCAAGCATTTTACAGCAGGTTGGAGCAGCCTGTATCTCAGCACAGGAATAAGGTAGGGAAGAACTCTAAGGATCATTTTGACTGCCTCCAGAAGTTAGATCAGATGGCAAATTGGATTTGGTGCTAGGTCTTTCCCTTTAGGTTTTACCCCAACAATGTTTTCATTAGTTTCGCTCACTCTCGAAATCAAGCATTTTACAGCAGGTTGGAGCAGCCTGTATCTCAGCACAGGAATAAGGTAGGGAAGAATTCTAAGGATCATTTTGACTGCCTCCAGAAGTTAGATCAGATGGCAAATTGGATTTGGTGCTAGGTCTTTCCCTTTAGGTTTTACCCCAACAATGTTTTCATTAGTTTCGCTCACTCTCGAAATCAAGCATTTTACAGCAGGTTGGAGCAGCCTGTATCTCAGCACAGGAATAAGGTAGGGAAGAATTCTAAGGATCATTTTGACTGCCTCCAGAAGTTAGATCAGATGGCAAATTGGATTTGGTGCTAGGTCTTTCCCTTTAGGTTTTACCCCAACAATGTTTTCATTAGTTTCGCTCACTCTCGAAATCAAGCATTTTACAGCAGGTTGGAGCAGCCTGTATCTCAGCACAGGAATAAGGTAGGGAAGAATTCTAAGGATCATTTTGACTGCCTCCAGAAGTTAGATCAGATGGCAAATTGGATTTGGTGCTAGGTCTTTCCCTTTAGGTTTTACCCCAACAATGTTTTCATTAGTTTCGCTCACTCTCGAAATCAAGCATTTTACAGCAGGTTGGAGCAGCCTGTATCTCAGCACAGGAATAAGGTAGGGAAGAATTCTAAGGATCATTTTGACTGCCTCCAGAAGTTAGATCAGATGGCAAATTGGATTTGGTGCTAGGTCTTTCCCTTTAGGTTTTACCCCAACAATGTTTTCATTAGTTTCGCTCACTCTCGAAATCAAGCATTTTACAGCAGGTTGGAGCAGCCTGTATCTCAGCACAGGAATAAGGTAGGGAAGAATTCTAAGGCTCATTTTGACTGCCTCCAGAAGTTAGATCAGATGGCAAATTGGATTTGGTGCTAGGTCTTTCCCTTTAGGTTTTACCCCAACAATGTTTTCATTAGTTTCGCTCACTCTCGAAATCAAGCATTTTACAGCAGGTTGGAGCAGCCTGTATCTCAGCACAGGAATAAGGTAGGGAAGAATTCTAAGGATCATTTTGACTGCCTCCAGAAGTTAGATCAGATGGCAAATTGGATTTGGTGCTAGGTCTTTCCCTTTAGGTTTTACCCCAACAATGTTTTCATTAGTTTCGCTCACTCTCGAAATCAAGCATTTTACAGCAGGTTGGAGCAGCCTGTATCTCAGCACAGGAATAAGGTAGGGAAGAATTCTAAGGCTCATTTTGACTGCCTCCAGAAGTTAGATCAGATGGCAAATTGGATTTGGTGCTAGGTCTTTCCCTTTAGGTTTTACCCCAACAATGTTTTCATTAGTTTCGCTCACTCTCGAAATCAAGCATTTTACAGCAGGTTGGAGCAGCCTGTATCTCAGCACAGGAATAAGGTAGGGAAGAATTCTAAGGATCATTTTGACTGCCTCCAGAAGTTAGATCAGATGGCAAATTGGATTTGGTGCTAGGTCTTTCCCTTTAGGTTTTACCCCAACAATGTTTTCATTAGTTTCGCTCACTCTCGAAATCAAGCATTTTACAGCAGGTTGGAGCAGCCTGTATCTCAGCACAGGAATAAGGTAGGGAAGAATTCTAAGGATCATTTTGACTGCCTCCAGAAGTTAGATCAGATGGCAAATTGGATTTGGTGCTAGGTCTTTCCCTTTAGGTTTTACCCCAACAATGTTTTCATTAGTTTCGCTCACTCTCGAAATCAAGCATTTTACAGCAGGTTGGAGCAGCCTGTATCTCAGCACAGGGATAAGGTAGGGAAGAATTCTAAGGATCATTTTGACTGCCTCCAGAAGTTAGATCAGATGGCAAATTGGATTTGGTGCTAGGTCTTTCCCTTTAGGTTTTACCCCCAACAATGTTTTCATTAGTTTCGCTCACTCTCGAAATCAAGCATTTTACAGCAGGTTGGAGCAGCCTGTATCTCAGCACAGGAATAAGGTAGGGAAGAATTCTAAGGATCATTTTGACTGCCTCCAGAAGTTAGATCAGATGGCAAATTGGATTTGGTGCTAGGTCTTTCCCTTTAGGTTTTACCCCAACAATGTTTTCATTAGTTTCGCTCACTCTCGAAATCAAGCATTTTACAGCAGGTTGGAGCAGCCTGTATCTCAGCACAGGAATAAGGTAGGGAAGAATTCTAAGGATCATTTTGACTGCCTCCAGAAGTTAGATCAGATGGCAAATTGGATTTGGTGCTAGGTCTTTCCCTTTAGGTTTTACCCCAACAATGTTTTCATTAGTTTCGCTCACTCTCGAAATCAAGCATTTTACAGCAGGTTGGAGCAGCCTGTATCTCAGCACAGGAATAAGGTAGGGAAGAATTCTAAGGATCATTTTGACTGCCTCCAGAAGTTAGATCAGATGGCAAATTGGATTTGGTGCTAGGTCTTTCCCTTTAGGTTTTACCCCAACAATGTTTTCATTAGTTTCGCTCACTCTCGAAATCAAGCATTTTACAGCAGGTTGGAGCAGCCTGTATCTCAGCACAGGAATAAGGTAGGGAAGAATTCTAAGGCTCATTTTGACTGCCTCCAGAAGTTAGATCAGATGGCAAATTGGATTGGTGCTAGGTCTTTCCCTTTAGGTTTTACCCCAACAATGTTTTCATTAGTTTCGCTCACTCTCGAAATCAAGCATTTTACAGCAGGTTGGAGCAGCCTGTATCTCAGCACAGGAATAAGGTAGGGAAGAATTCTAAGGATCATTTTGACTGCCTCCAGAAGTTAGATCAGATGGCAAATTGGATTTGGTGCTAGGTCTTTCCCTTTAGGTTTTACCCCAACAATGTTTTCATTAGTTTCGCTCACTCTCGAAATCAAGCATTTTACAGCAGGTTGGAGCAGCCTGTATCTCAGCACAGGAATAAGGTAGGGAAGAATTCTAAGGCTCATTTTGACTGCCTCCAGAAGTTAGATCAGATGGCAAATTGGATTTGGTGCTAGGTCTTTCCCTTTAGGTTTTACCCCAACAATGTTTTCATTAGTTTCGCTCACTCTCGAAATCAAGCATTTTACAGCAGGTTGGAGCAGCCTGTATCTCAGCACAGGAATAAGGTAGGGAAGAATTCTAAGGCTCATTTTGACTGCCTCCAGAAGTTAGATCAGATGGCAAATTGGATTTGGTGCTAGGTCTTTCCCTTTAGGTTTTACCCCAACAATGTTTTCATTAGTTTCGCTCACTCTCGAAATCAAGCATTTTACAGCAGGTTGGAGCAGCCTGTATCTCAGCACAGGAATAAGGTAGGGAAGAATTCGAAGGCTCATTTTGACTGCCTCCAGAAGTTAGATCAGATGGCAAATTGGATTTGGTGCTAGGTCTTTCCCTTTAGGTTTTACCCCTACAATGTTTTCATTAGTTTCGCTCACTCTCGAAATCAAGCATTTTACAGCAGGTTGGAGCAGCCTGTATCTCAGCACAGGAATAAGGTAGGGAAGAATTCTAAGGCTCATTTTGACTGCCTCCAGAAGTTAGATCAGATGGCAAATTGGATTTGGTGCTAGGTCTTTCCCTTTAGGTTTTACCCCAACAATGTTTTCATTAGTTTCGCTCACTCTCGAAATCAAGCATTTTACAGCAGGTTGGAGCAGCCTGTATCTCAGCACAGGAATAAGGTAGGGAAGAATTCAAATGTTCATTTTGACTGCCTCCAGAAGTTAGATCAGATGGCAAATTGGATTTGGTGCTAGGTCTTTCCCTTTAGGTTTTACCCCAACAATGTTTTCATTAGTTTCGCTCACTCTCGAAATCAAGCATTTTACAGCAGGTTGGAGCAGCCTGTATCTCAGCACAGGAATAAGGTAGGGAAGAATTCAAATGTTCATTTTGACTGCCTCCAGAAGTTAGATCAGATGGCAAATTGGATTTGGTGCTAGGTCTTTCCCTTTAGGTTTTACCCCAACAATGTTTTCATTAGTTTCGCTCACTCTCGAAATCAAGCATTTTACAGCAGGTTGGAGCAGCCTGTATCTCAGCACAGGAAAAAGGTAGGGAAGAATTCTAAGGATCATTTTGACTGCCTCCAGAAGTTAGATCAGATGGCAAATTGGATTTGGTGCTAGGTCTTTCCCTTTAGGTTTTACCCCAACAATGTTTTCATTAGTTTCGCTCACTCTCGAAATCAAGCATTTTACAGCAGGTTGGAGCAGCCTGTATCTCAGCACAGGAATAAGGTAGGGAAGAATTCTAAGGCTCATTTTGACTGCCTCCAGAAGTTAGATCAGATGGCAAATTGGATTTGGTGCTAGGTCTTTCCCTTTAGGTTTTACCCCAACAATGTTTTCATTAGTTTCGCTCACTCTCGAAATCAAGCATTTTACAGCAGGTTGGAGCAGCCTGTATCTCAGCACAGAATAAGGTAGGGAAGAATTCTAAGGCTCATTTTGACTGCCTCCAGAAGTTAGATCAGATGGCAAATTGGATTTGGTGCTAGGTCTTTCCCTTTAGGTTTTACCCCAACAATGTTTTCATTAGTTTCGCTCACTCTCGAAATCAAGCATTTTACAGCAGGTTGGAGCAGCCTGTATCTCAGCACAGGAATAAGGTAGGGAAGAATTCTAAGGCTCATTTTGACTGCCTCCAGAAGTTAGATCAGATGGCAAATTGGATTTGGTGCTAGGTCTTTCCCTTTAGGTTTTACCCCAACAATGTTTTCATTAGTTTCGCTCACTCTCGAAATCAAGCATTTTACAGCAGGTTGGAGCAGCCTGTATCTCAGCACAGGAATAAGGTAGGGAAGAATTCTAAGGCTCATTTTGACTGCCTCCAGAAGTTAGATCAGATGGCAAATTGGATTTGGTGCTAGGTCTTTCCCTTTAGGTTTTACCCCAACAATGTTTTCATTAGTTTCGCTCACTCTCGAAATCAAGCATTTTACAGCAGGTTGGAGCAGCCTGTATCTCAGCACAGGAATAAGGTAGGGAAGAATTCTAAGGCTCATTTTGACTGCCTCCAGAAGTTAGATCAGATGGCAAATTGGATTTGGTGCTAGGTCTTTCCCTTTAGGTTTTACCCCAACAATGTTTTCATTAGTTTCGCTCACTCTCGAAATCAAGCATTTTACAGCAGGTTGGAGCAGCCTGTATCTCAGCACAGGAATAAGGTAGGGAAGAATTCTAAGGCTCATTTTGACTGCCTCCAGAAGTTAGATCAGATGGCAAATTGGATTTGGTGCTAGGTCTTTCCCTTTAGGTTTTACCCCAACAATGTTTTCATTAGTTTCGCTCACTCTCGAAATCAAGCATTTTACAGCAGGTTGGAGCAGCCTGTATCTCAGCACAGGAATAAGGTAGGGAAGAATTCTAAGGCTCATTTTGACTGCCTCCAGAAGTTAGATCAGATGGCAAATTGGATTTGGTGCTAGGTCTTTCCCTTTAGGTTTTACCCCAACAATGTTTTCATTAGTTTCGCTCACTCTCGAAATCAAGCATTTTACAGCAGGTTGGAGCAGCCTGTATCTCAGCACAGGAATGAGGTAGGGAAGAATTCAAATGTTCATTTTGACTGCCTCCAGAAGTTAGATCAGATGGCAAATTGGATTTGGTGCTAGGTCTTTCCCTTTAGGTTTTACCCCAACAATGTTTTCATTAGTTTCGCTCACTCTCGAAATCAAGCATTTTACAGCAGGTTGGAGCAGCCTGTATCTCAGCACAGGAATAAGGTAGGGAAGAATTCAAATGTTCATTTTGACTGCCTCCAGAAGTTAGATCAGATGGCAAATTGGATTTGGTGCTAGGTCTTTCCCTTTAGGTTTTACCCCAACAATGTTTTCATTAGTTTCGCTCACTCTCGAAATCAAGCATTTTACAGCAGGTTGGAGCAGCCTGTATCTCAGCACAGGAATAAGGTAGGGAAGAATTCTAAGGATCATTTTGACTGCCTCCAGAAGTTAGATCAGATGGCAAATTGGATTTGGTGCTAGGTCTTTCCCTTTAGGTTTTACCCCAACAATGTTTTCATTAGTTTCGCTCACTCTCGAAATCAAGCATTTTACAGCAGGTTGGAGCAGCCTGTATCTCAGCACAGGAATAAGGTAGGGAAGAATTCTAAGGATCATTTTGACTGCCTCCAGAAGTTAGATCAGATGGCAAATTGGATTTGGTGCTAGGTCTTTCCCTTTAGGTTTTACCCCAACAATGTTTTCATTAGTTTCGCTCACTCTCGAAATCAAGCATTTTACAGCAGGTTGGAGCAGCCTGTATCTCAGCACAGGAATAAGGTAGGGAAGAATTCTAAGGCTCATTTTGACTGCCTCCAGAAGTTAGATCAGATGGCAGATTGGATTTGGTGCTAGGTCTTTCCCTTTAGGTTTTACCCCAACAATGTTTTCATTAGTTTCGCTCACTCTCGAAATCAAGCATTTTACAGCAGGTTGGAGCAGCCTGTATCTCAGCACAGGAATAAGGTAGGGAAGAATTCTAAGGCTCATTTTGACTGCCTCCAGAAGTTAGATCAGATGGCAAATTGGATTTGGTGCTAGGTCTTTCCCTTTAGGTTTTACCCCAACAATGTTTTCATTAGTTTCGCTCACTCTCGAAATCAAGCATTTTACAGCAGGTTGGAGCAGCCTGTATCTCAGCACAGGAATAAGGTAGGGAAGAATTCTAAGGATCATTTTGACTGCCTCCAGAAGTTAGATCAGATGGCAAATTGGATTTGGTGCTAGGTCTTTCCCTTTAGGTTTTACCCCAACAATGTTTTCATTAGTTTCGCTCACTCTCGAAATCAAGCATTTTACAGCAGGTTGGAGCAGCCTGTATCTCAGCACAGGAATAAGGTAGGGAAGAATTCTAAGGCTCATTTTGACTGCCTCCAGAAGTTAGATCAGATGGCAAATTGGATTTGGTGCTAGGTCTTTCCCTTTAGGTTTTACCCCAACAATGTTTTCATTAGTTTCGCTCACTCTCGAAATCAAGCATTTTACAGCAGGTTGGAGCAGCCTGTATCTCAGCACAGGAATAAGGTAGGGAAGAATTCTAAGGATCATTTTGACTGCCTCCAGAAGTTAGATCAGATGGCAAATTGGATTTGGTGCTAGGTCTTTCCCTTTAGGTTTTACCCCAACAATGTTTTCATTAGTTTCGCTCACTCTCGAAATCAAGCATTTTACAGCAGGTTGGAGCAGCCTGTATCTCAGCACAGGAATAAGGTAGGGAAGAATTCTAAGGCTCATTTTGACTGCCTCCAGAAGTTAGATCAGATGGCAAATTGGATTTGGTGCTAGGTCTTTCCCTTTAGGTTTTACCCCAACAATGTTTTCATTAGTTTCGCTCACTCTCGAAATCAAGCATTTTACAGCAGGTTGGAGCAGCCTGTATCTCAGCACAGGAATAAGGTAGGGAAGAATTCTAAGGCTCATTTTGACTGCCTCCAGAAGTTAGATCAGATGGCAAATTGGATTTGGTGCTAGGTCTTTCCCTTTAGGTTTTACCCCAACAATGTTTTCATTAGTTTCGCTCACTCTCGAAATCAAGCATTTTACAGCAGGTTGGAGCAGCCTGTATCTCAGCACAGGAATAAGGTAGGGAAGAATTCTAAGGCTCATTTTGACTGCCTCCAGAAGTTAGATCAGATGGCAAATTGGATTTGGTGCTAGGTCTTTCCCTTTAGGTTTTACCCCAACAATGTTTTCATTAGTTTCGCTCACTCTCGAAATCAAGCATTTTACAGCAGGTTGGAGCAGCCTGTATCTCAGCACAGGAATAAGGGAGGGAAGAATTCAAATGTTCATTTTGACTGCCTCCAGAAGTTAGATCAGATGGCAAATTGGATTTGGTGCTAGGTCTTTCCCTTTAGGTTTTACCCCAACAATGTTTTCATTAGTTTCGCTCACTCTCGAAATCAAGCATTTTACAGCAGGTTGGAGCAGCCTGTATCTCAGCACAGGAATAAGGGAGGGAAGAATTCAAATGTTCATTTTGACTGCCTCCAGAAGTTAGATCAGATGGCAAATTGGATTTGGTGCTAGGTCTTTCCCTTTAGGTTTTACCCCAACAATGTTTTCATTAGTTTCGCTCACTCTCGAAATCAAGCATTTTACAGCAGGTTGGAGCAGCCTGTATCTCAGCACAGGAATAAGGTAGGGAAGAATTCTAAGGATCATTTTGACTGCCTCCAGAAGTTAGATCAGATGGCAAATTGGATTTGGTGCTAGGTCTTTCCCTTTAGGTTTTACCCCAACAATGTTTTCATTAGTTTCGCTCACTCTCGAAATCAAGCATTTTACAGCAGGTTGGAGCAGCCTGTATCTCAGCACAGGAATAAGGTAGGGAAGAATTCTAAGGCTCATTTTGACTGCCTCCAGAAGTTAGATCAGATGGCAAATTGGATTTGGTGCTAGGTCTTTCCCTTTAGGTTTTACCCCAACAATGTTTTCATTAGTTTCGCTCACTCTCGAAATCAAGCATTTTACAGCAGGTTGGAGCAGCCTGTATCTCAGCACAGGAATAAGGTAGGGAAGAATTCTAAGGCTCATTTTGACTGCCTCCAGAAGTTAGATCAGATGGCAAATTGGATTTGGTGCTAGGTCTTTCCCTTTAGGTTTTACCCCAACAATGTTTTCATTAGTTTCGCTCACTCTCGAAATCAAGCATTTTACAGCAGGTTGGAGCAGCCTGTATCTCAGCACAGGAATAAGGTAGGGAAGAATTCTAAGGCTCATTTTGACTGCCTCCAGAAGTTAGATCAGATGGCAAATTGGATTTGGTGCTAGGTCTTTCCCTTTAGGTTTTACCCCAACAATGTTTTCATTAGTTTCGCTCACTCTCGAAATCAAGCATTTTACAGCAGGTTGGAGCAGCCTGTATCTCAGCACAGGAATAAGGTAGGGAAGAATTCTAAGGCTCATTTTGACTGCCTCCAGAAGTTAGATCAGATGGCAAATTGGATTTGGTGCTAGGTCTTTCCCTTTAGGTTTTACCCCAACAATGTTTTCATTAGTTTCGCTCACTCTCGAAATCAAGCATTTTACAGCAGGTTGGAGCAGCCTGTATCTCAGCACAGGAATAAGGTAGGGAAGAATTCTAAGGCTCATTTTGACTGCCTCCAGAAGTTAGATCAGATGGCAAATTGGATTTGGTGCTAGGTCTTTCCCTTTAGGTTTTACCCCAACAATGTTTTCATTAGTTTCGCTCACTCTCGAAATCAAGCATTTTACAGCAGGTTGGAGCAGCCTGTATCTCAGCACAGGAATAAGGTAGGGAAGAATTCAAATGTTCATTTTGACTGCCTCCAGAAGTTAGATCAGATGGCAAATTGGATTTGGTGCTAGGTCTTTCCCTTTAGGTTTTACCCCAACAATGTTTTCATTAGTTTCGCTCACTCTCGAAATCAAGCATTTTACAGCAGGTTGGAGCAGCCTGTATCTCAGCACAGGAATAAGGTAGGGAAGAATTCAAATGTTCATTTTGACTGCCTCCAGAAGTTAGATCAGATGGCAAATTGGATTTGGTGCTAGGTCTTTCCCTTTAGGTTTTACCCCAACAATGTTTTCATTAGTTTCGCTCACTCTCGAAATCAAGCATTTTACAGCAGGTTGGAGCAGCCTGTATCTCAGCACAGGAATAAGGTAGGGAAGAATTCAAATGTTCATTTTGACTGCCTCCAGAAGTTAGATCAGATGGCAAATTGGATTTGGTGCTAGGTCTTTCCCTTTAGGTTTTACCCCAACAATGTTTTCATTAGTTTCGCTCACTCTCGAAATCAAGCATTTTACAGCAGGTTGGAGCAGCCTGTATCTCAGCACAGGAATAAGGTAGGGAAGAATTCTAAGGATCATTTTGACTGCCTCCAGAAGTTAGATCAGATGGCAAATTGGATTTGGTGCTAGGTCTTTCCCTTTAGGTTTTACCCCAACAATGTTTTCATTAGTTTCGCTCACTCTCGAAATCAAGCATTTTACAGCAGGTTGGAGCAGCCTGTATCTCAGCACAGGAATAAGGTAGGGAAGAATTCAAATGTTCATTTTGACTGCCTCCAGAAGTTAGATCAGATGGCAAATTGGATTTGGTGCTAGGTCTTTCCCTTTAGGTTTTACCCCAACAATGTTTTCATTAGTTTCGCTCGCTCTCAAAATCAAGCATTTTACAGCAGGTTGGAGCAGCCTGTATCTCAGCACAGGAATAAGGTAGGGAAGAATTCAAATGTTCATTTTGACTGCCTCCAGAAGTTAGATCAGATGGCAAATTGGATTTGGTGCTAGGTCTTTCCCTTTAGGTTTTACCCCAACAATGTTTTCATTAGTTTCGCTCACTCTCGAAATCAAGCATTTTACAGCAGGTTGGAGCAGCCTGTATCTCAGCACAGGAATAAGGTAGGGAAGAATTCTAAGGCTCATTTTGACTGCCTCCAGAAGTTAGATCAGATGGCAAATTGGATTTGGTGCTAGGTCTTTCCCTTTAGGTTTTACCCCAACAATGTTTTCATTAGTTTCGCTCACTCTCGAAATCAAGCATTTTACAGCAGGTTGGAGCAGCCTGTATCTCAGCACAGGAATAAGGTAGGGAAGAATTCTAAGGATCATTTTGACTGCCTCCAGAAGTTAGATCAGATGGCAAATTGGATTTGGTGCTAGGTCTTTCCCTTTAGGTTTTACCCCAACAATGTTTTCATTAGTTTCGCTCACTCTCGAAATCAAGCATTTTACAGCAGGTTGGAGCAGCCTGTATCTCAGCACAGGAATAAGGTAGGGAAGAATTCTAAGGCTCATTTTGACTGCCTCCAGAAGTTAGATCAGATGGCAAATTGGATTTGGTGCTAGGTCTTTCCCTTTAGGTTTTACCCCAACAATGTTTTCATTAGTTTCGCTCACTCTCGAAATCAAGCATTTTACAGCAGGTTGGAGCAGCCTGTATCTCAGCACAGGAATAAGGTAGGGAAGAATTCTAAGGCTCATTTTGACTGCCTCCAGAAGTTAGATCAGATGGCAAATTGGATTTGGTGCTAGGTCTTTCCCTTTAGGTTTTACCCCAACAATGTTTTCATTAGTTTCGCTCACTCTCGAAATCAAGCATTTTACAGCAGGTTGGAGCAGCCTGTATCTCAGCACAGGAATAAGGTAGGGAAGAATTCTAAGGATCATTTTGACTGCCTCCAGAAGTTAGATCAGATGGCAAATTGGATATGGTGCTAGGTCTTTCCCTTTAGGTTTTACCCCAACAATGTTTTCATTAGTTTCGCTCACTCTCGAAATCAAGCATTTTACAGCAGGTTGGAGCAGCCTGTATCTCAGCACAGGAATAAGGTAGGGAAGAATTCTAAGGCTCATTTTGACTGCCTCCAGAAGTTAGATCAGATGGCAAATTGGATTTGGTGCTAGGTCTTTCCCTTTAGGTTTTACCCCAACAATGTTTTCATTAGTTTCGCTCACTCTCGAAATCAAGCATTTTACAGCAGGTTGGAGCAGCCTGTATCTCAGCACAGGAATAAGGTAGGGAAGAATTCAAATGCTCATTTTGACTGCCTCCAGAAGTTAGATCAGATGGCAAATTGGATTTGGTGCTAGGTCTTTCCCTTTAGGTTTTACCCCAACAATGTTTTCATTAGTTTCGCTCACTCTCGAAATCAAGCATTTTACAGCAGGTTGGAGCAGCCTGTATCTCAGCACAGGAATAAGGTAGGGAAGAATTCTAAGGCTCATTTTGACTGCCTCCAGAAGTTAGATCAGATGGCAAATTGGATTTGGTGCTAGGTCTTTCCCTTTAGGTTTTACCCCAACAATGTTTTCATTAGTTTCGCTCACTCTCGAAATCAAGCATTTTACAGCAGGTTGGAGCAGCCTGTATCTCAGCACAGGAATAAGGTAGGGAAGAATTCTAAGGCTCATTTTGACTGCCTCCAGAAGTTAGATCAGATGGCAAATTGGATTTGGTGCTAGGTCTTTCCCTTTAGGTTTTACCCCAACAATGTTTTCATTAGTTTCGCTCACTCTCGAAATCAAGCATTTTACAGCAGGTTGGAGCAGCCTGTATCTCAGCACAGGAATAAGGTAGGGAAGAATTCTAAGGCTCATTTTGACTGCCTCCAGAAGTTAGATCAGATGGCAAATTGGATTTGGTGCTAGGTCTTTCCCTTTAGGTTTTACCCCAACAATGTTTTCATTAGTTTCGCTCACTCTCGAAATCAAGCATTTTACAGCAGGTTGGAGCAGCCTGTATCTCAGCACAGGAATAAGGTAGGGAAGAATTCTAAGGCTCATTTTGACTGCCTCCAGAAGTTAGATCAGATGGCAAATTGGATTTGGTGCTAGGTCTTTCCCTTTAGGTTTTACCCCAACAATGTTTTCATTAGTTTCGCTCACTCTCGAAATCAAGCATTTTACAGCAGGTTGGAGCAGCCTGTATCTCAGCACAGGAATAAGGTAGGGAAGAATTCTAAGGCTCATTTTGACTGCCTCCAGAAGTTAGATCAGATGGCAAATTGGATTTGGTGCTAGGTCTTTCCCTTTAGGTTTTACCCCAACAATGTTTTCATTAGTTTCGCTCACTCTCGAAATCAAGCATTTTACAGCAGGTTGGAGCAGCCTGTATCTCAGCACAGGAATAAGGTAGGGAAGAATTCTAAGGCTCATTTTGACTGCCTCCAGAAGTTAGATCAGATGGCAAATTGGATTTGGCGCTAGGTCTTTCCCTTTAGGTTTTACCCCAACAATGTTTTCATTAGTTTCGCTCACTCTCGAAATCAAGCATTTTACAGCAGGTTGGAGCAGCCTGTATCTCAGCACAGGAATAAGGTAGGGAAGAATTCTAAGGCTCATTTTGACTGCCCCCAGAAGTTAGATCAGATGGCAAATTGGATTTGGTGCTAGGTCTTTCCCTTTAGGTTTTACCCCAACAATGTTTTCATTAGTTTCGCTCACTCTCGAAATCAAGCATTTTACAGCAGGTTGGAGCAGCCTGTATCTCAGCACAGGAATAAGGTAGGGAAGAATTCAAATGCTCATTTTGACTGCCTCCAGAAGTTAGATCAGATGGCAAATTGGATTTGGTGCTAGGTCTTTCCCTTTAGGTTTTACCCCAACAATGTTTTCATTAGTTTCGCTCACTCTCGAAATCAAGCATTTTACAGCAGGTTGGAGCAGCCTGTATCTCAGCACAGGAATAAGGTAGGGAAGAATTCTAAGGATCATTTTGACTGCCTCCAGAAGTTAGATCAGATGGCAAATTGGATTTGGTGCTAGGTCTTTCCCTTTAGGTTTTACCCCAACAATGTTTTCATTAGTTTCGCTCACTCTCGAAATCAAGCATTTTACAGCAGGTTGGAGCAGCCTGTATCTCAGCACAGGAATAAGGTAGGGAAGAATTCTAAGGATCATTTTGACTGCCTCCAGAAGTTAGATCAGATGGCAAATTGGATTTGGTGCTAGGTCTTTCCCTTTAGGTTTTACCCCAACAATGTTTTCATTAGTTTCGCTCACTCTCGAAATCAAGCATTTTACAGCAGGTTGGAGCAGCCTGTATCTCAGCACAGGAATAAGGTAGGGAAGAATTCTAAGGCTCATTTTGACTGCCTCCAGAAGTTAGATCAGATGGCAAATTGGATTTGGTGCTAGGTCTTTCCCTTTAGGTTTTACCCCAACAATGTTTTCATTAGTTTCGCTCACTCTCGAAATCAAGCATTTTACAGCAGGTTGGAGCAGCCTGTATCTCAGCACAGGAATAAGGTAGGGAAGAATTCTAAGGCTCATTTTGACTGCCTCCAGAAGTTAGATCAGATGGCAAATTGGATTTGGTGCTAGGTCTTTCCCTTTAGGTTTTACCCCAACAATGTTTTCATTAGTTTCGCTCACTCTCGAAATCAAGCATTTTACAGCAGGTTGGAGCAGCCTGTATCTCAGCACAGGAATAAGGTAGGGAAGAATTCTAAGGCTCATTTTGACTGCCCCCAGAAGTTAGATCAGATGGCAAATTGGATTTGGTGCTAGGTCTTTCCCTTTAGGTTTTACCCCAACAATGTTTTCATTAGTTTCGCTCACTCTCGAAATCAAGCATTTTACAGCAGGTTGGAGCAGCCTGTATCTCAGCACAGGAATAAGGTAGGGAAGAATTCAAATGCTCATTTTGACTGCCTCCAGAAGTTAGATCAGATGGCAAATTGGATTTGGTGCTAGGTCTTTCCCTTTAGGTTTTACCCCAACAATGTTTTCATTAGTTTCGCTCACTCTCGAAATCAAGCATTTTACAGCAGGTTGGAGCAGCCTGTATCTCAGCACAGGAATAAGGTAGGGAAGAATTCTAAGGCTCATTTTGACTGCCTCCAGAAGTTAGATCAGATGGCAAATTGGATTTGGTGCTAGGTCTTTCCCTTTAGGTTTTACCCCAACAATGTTTTCATTAGTTTCGCTCACTCTCGAAATCAAGCATTTTACAGCAGGTTGGAGCAGCCTGTATCTCAGCACAGGAATAAGGTAGGGAAGAATTCTAAGGCTCATTTTGACTGCCTCCAGAAGTTAGATCAGATGGCAAATTGGATTTGGTGCTAGGTCTTTCCCTTTAGGTTTTACCCCAACAATGTTTTCATTAGTTTCGCTCACTCTCGAAATCAAGCATTTTACAGCAGGTTGGAGCAGCCTGTATCTCAGCACAGGAATAAGGTAGGGAAGAATTCAAATGCTCATTTTGACTGCCTCCAGAAGTTAGATCAGATGGCAAATTGGATTTGGTGCTAGGTCTTTCCCTTTAGGTTTTACCCCAACAATGTTTTCATTAGTTTCGCTCACTCTCGAAATCAAGCATTTTACAGCAGGTTGGAGCAGCCTGTATCTCAGCACAGGAATAAGGTAGGGAAGAATTCAAAGGCTCATTTTGACTGCCTCCAGAAGTTAGATCAGATGGCAAATTGGATTTGGTGCTAGGTCTTTCCCTTTAGGTTTTACCCCAACAATGTTTTCATTAGTTTCGCTCACTCTCGAAATCAAGCATTTTACAGCAGGTTGGAGCAGCCTGTATCTCAGCACAGGAATAAGGTAGGGAAGAATTCTAAGGCTCATTTTGACTGCCTCCAGAAGTTAGATCAGATGGCAAATTGGATTTGGTGCTAGGTCTTTCCCTTTAGGTTTTACCCCAACAATGTTTTCATTAGTTTCGCTCACTCTCGAAATCAAGCATTTTACAGCAGGTTGGAGCAGCCTGTATCTCAGCACAGGAATAAGGTAGGGAAGAATTCAAATGTTCATTTTGACTGCCTCCAGAAGTTAGATCAGATGGCAAATTGGATTTGGTGCTAGGTCTTTCCCTTTAGGTTTTACCCCAACAATGTTTTCATTAGTTTCGCTCACTCTCGAAATCAAGCATTTTACAGCAGGTTGGAGCAGCCTGTATCTCAGCACAGGAATAAGGTAGGGAAGAATTCTAAGGCTCATTTTGACTGCCTCCAGAAGTTAGATCAGATGGCAAATTGGATTTGGTGCTAGGTCTTTCCCTTTAGGTTTTACCCCAACAATGTTTTCATTAGTTTCGCTCACTCTCGAAATCAAGCATTTTACAGCAGGTTGGAGCAGCCTGTATCTCAGCACAGGAATAAGGTAGGGAAGAATTCTAAGGCTCATTTTGACTGCCTCCAGAAGTTAGATCAGATGGCAAATTGGATGTGGTGCTAGGTCTTTCCCTTTAGGTTTTACCCCAACAATGTTTTCATTAGTTTCGCTCACTCTCGAAATCAAGCATTTTACAGCAGGTTGGAGCAGCCTGTATCTCAGCACAGGAATAAGGTAGGGAAGAATTCTAAGGATCATTTTGACTGCCTCCAGAAGTTAGATCAGATGGCAAATTGGATTTGGTGCTAGGTCTTTCCCTTTAGGTTTTACCCCAACAATGTTTTCATTAGTTTCGCTCACTCTCGAAATCAAGCATTTTACAGCAGGTTGGAGCAGCCTGTATCTCAGCACAGGAATAAGGTAGGGAAGAATTCTAAGGCTCATTTTGACTGCCTCCAGAAGTTAGATCAGATGGCAAATTGGATTTGGTGCTAGGTCTTTCCCTTTAGGTTTTACCCCAACAATGTTTTCATTAGTTTCGCTCACTCTCGAAATCAAGCATTTTACAGCAGATTGGAGCAGCCTGTATCTCAGCACAGGAATAAGGTAGGGAAGAATTCTAAGTATCATTTTGACTGCCTCCAGAAGTTAGATCAGATGGCAAATTGGATTTGGTGCTAGGTCTTTCCCTTTAGGTTTTACCCCAACAATGTTTTCATTAGTTTCGCTCACTCTCGAAATCAAGCATTTTACAGCAGGTTGGAGCAGCCTGTATCTCAGCACAGGAATAAGGTAGGGAAGAATTCTAAGGGTCATTTTGACTGCCTCCAGAAGTTAGATCAGATGGCAAACTGGATTTGGTGCTAGGTCTTTCCCTTTAGGTTTTACCCCAACAATGTTTTCATTAGTTTCGCTCACTCTCGAAATCAAGCATTTTACAGCAGGTTGGAGCAGCCTGTATCTCAGCACAGGAATAAGGTAGGGAAGAATTCAAATGCTCATTTTGACTGCCTCCAGAAGTTAGATCAGATGGCAAATTGGATTTGGTGCTAGGTCTTTCCCTTTAGGTTTTACCCCAACAATGTTTTCATTAGTTTCGCTCACTCTCGAAATCAAGCATTTTACAGCAGGTTGGAGCAGCCTGTATCTCAGCACAGGAATAAGGTAGGGAAGAATTCTAAGGCTCATTTTGACTGCCTCCAGAAGTTAGATCAGATGGCAAATTGGATTTGGTGCTAGGTCTTTCCCTTTAGGTTTTACCCCAACAATGTTTTCATTAGTTTCGCTCACTCTCGAAATCAAGCATTTTACAGCAGGTTGGAGCAGCCTGTATCTCAGCACAGGAATAAGGTAGGGAAGAATTCTAAGGCTCATTTTGACTGCCTCCAGAAGTTAGATCAGATGGCAAATTGGATTTGGTGCTAGGTCTTTCCCTTTAGGTTTTACCCCAACAATGTTTTCATTAGTTTCGCTCACTCTCGAAATCAAGCATTTTACAGCAGGTTGGAGCAGCCTGTATCTCAGCACAGGAATAAGGTAGGGAAGAATTCTAAGGATCATTTTGACTGCCTCCAGAAGTTAGATCAGATGGCAAATTGGATTTGGTGCTAGGTCTTTCCCTTTAGGTTTTACCCCAACAATGTTTTCATTAGTTTCGCTCACTCTCGAAATCAAGCATTTTACAGCAGGTTGGAGCAGCCTGTATCTCAGCACAGGAATAAGGTAGGGAAGAATTCTAAGGATCATTTTGACTGCCTCCAGAAGTTAGATCAGATGGCAAATTGGATTTGGTGCTAGGTCTTTCCCTTTAGGTTTTACCCCAACAATGTTTTCATTAGTTTCGCTCACTCTCGAAATCAAGCATTTTACAGCAGGTTGGAGCAGCCTGTATCTCAGCACAGGAATAAGGTAGGGAAGAATTCTAAGGCTCATTTTGACTGCCTCCAGAAGTTAGATCAGATGGCAAATTGGATTTGGTGCTAGGTCTTTCCCTTTAGGTTTTACCCCAACAATGTTTTCATTAGTTTCGCTCACTCTCGAAATCAAGCATTTTACAGCAGGTTGGAGCAGCCTGTATCTCAGCACAGGAATAAGGTAGGGAAGAATTCTAAGGCTCATTTTGACTGCCTCCAGAAGTTAGATCAGATGGCAAATTGGATTTGGTGCTAGGTCTTTCCCTTTAGGTTTTACCCCAACAATGTTTTCATTAGTTTCGCTCACTCTCGAAATCAAGCATTTTACAGCAGGTTGGAGCAGCCTGTATCTCAGCACAGGAATAAGGTAGGGAAGAATTCAAATGTTCATTTTGACTGCCTCCAGAAGTTAGATCAGATGGCAAATTGGATTTGGTGCTAGGTCTTTCCCTTTAGGTTTTACCCCAACAATGTTTTCATTAGTTTCGCTCACTCTCGAAATCAAGCATTTTACAGCAGGTTGGAGCAGCCTGTATCTCAGCACAGGAATAAGGTAGGGAAGAATTCTAAGGCTCATTTTGACTGCCTCCAGAAGTTAGATCAGATGGCAAATTGGATTTGGTGCTAGGTCTTTCCCTTTAGGTTTTACCCCAACAATGTTTTCATTAGTTTCGCTCACTCTCGAAATCAAGCATTTTACAGCAGGTTGGAGCAGCCTGTATCTCAGCACAGGAATAAGGTAGGGAAGAATTCTAAGGCTCATTTTGACTGCCTCCAGAAGTTAGATCAGATGGCAAATTGGATTTGGTGCTAGGTCTTTCCCTTTAGGTTTTACCCCAACAATGTTTTCATTAGTTTCGCTCACTCTCGAAATCAAGCATTTTACAGCAGGTTGGAGCAGCCTGTATCTCAGCACAGGAATAAGGTAGGGAAGAATTCTAAGGCTCATTTTGACTGCCTCCAGAAGTTAGATCAGATGGCAAATTGGATGTGGTGCTAGGTCTTTCCCTTTAGGTTTTACCCCAACAATGTTTTCATTAGTTTCGCTCACTCTCGAAATCAAGCATTTTACAGCAGGTTGGAGCAGCCTGTATCTCAGCACAGGAATAAGGTAGGGAAGAATTCTAAGGCTCATTTTGACTGCCTCCAGAAGTTAGATCAGATGGCAAATTGGATTTGGTGCTAGGTCTTTCCCTTTAGGTTTTACCCCAACAATGTTTTCATTAGTTTCGCTCACTCTCGAAATCAAGCATTTTACAGCAGGTTGGAGCAGCCTGTATCTCAGCACAGGAATAAGGTAGGGAAGAATTCTAAGGCTCATTTTGACTGCCTCCAGAAGTTAGATCAGATGGCAAATTGGATTTGGTGCTAGGTCTTTCCCTTTAGGTTTTACCCCAACAATGTTTTCATTAGTTTCGCTCACTCTCGAAATCAAGCATTTTACAGCAGGTTGGAGCAGCCTGTATCTCAGCACAGGAATAAGGTAGGGAAGAATTCTAAGGCTCATTTTGACTGCCTCCAGAAGTTAGATCAGATGGCAAATTGGATTTGGTGCTAGGTCTTTCCCTTTAGGTTTTACCCCAACAATGTTTTCATTAGTTTCGCTCACTCTCGAAATCAAGCATTTTACAGCAGGTTGGAGCAGCCTGTATCTCAGCACAGGAATAAGGTAGGGAAGAATTCTAAGGATCATTTTGACTGCCTCCAGAAGTTAGATCAGATGGCAAATTGGATTTGGTGCTAGGTCTTTCCCTTTAGGTTTTACCCCAACAATGTTTTCATTAGTTTCGCTCACTCTCGAAATCAAGCATTTTACAGCAGGTTGGAGCAGCCTGTATCTCAGCACAGGAATAAGGTAGGGAAGAATTCTAAGGATCATTTTGACTGCCTCCAGAAGTTAGATCAGATGGCAAATTGGATTTGGTGCTAGGTCTTTCCCTTTAGGTTTTACCCCAACAATGTTTTCATTAGTTTCGCTCACTCTCGAAATCAAGCATTTTACAGCAGGTTGGAGCAGCCTGTATCTCAGCTAAGGAATAAGGTAGGGAAGAATTCTAAGGCTCATTTTGACTGCCTCCAGAAGTTAGATCAGATGGCAAATTGGATTTGGTGCTAGGTCTTTCCCTTTAGGTTTTACCCCAACAATGTTTTCATTAGTTTCGCTCACTCTCGAAATCAAGCATTTTACAGCAGGTTGGAGCAGCCTGTATCTCAGCACAGGAATAAGGTAGGGAAGAATTCTAAGGCTCATTTTGACTGCCTCCAGAAGTTAGATCAGATGGCAAATTGGATTTGGTGCTAGGTCTTTCCCTTTAGGTTTTACCCCAACAATGTTTTCATTAGTTTCGCTCACTCTCGAAATCAAGCATTTTACAGCAGGTTGGAGCAGCCTGTATCTCAGCACAGGAATAAGGTAGGGAAGAATTCTAAGGATCATTTTGACTGCCTCCAGAAGTTAGATCAGATGGCAAATTGGATTTGGTGCTAGGTCTTTCCCTTTAGGTTTTACCCCAACAATGTTTTCATTAGTTTCGCTCACTCTCGAAATCAAGCATTTTACAGCAGGTTGGAGCAGCCTGTATCTCAGCACAGGAATAAGGTAGGGAAGAATTCTAAGGCTCATTTTGACTGCCTCCAGAAGTTAGATCAGATGGCAAATTGGATTTGGTGCTAGGTCTTTCCCTTTAGGTTTTACCCCAACAATGTTTTCATTAGTTTCGCTCACTCTCGAAATCAAGCATTTTACAGCAGGTTGGAGCAGCCTGTATCTCAGCACAGGAATAAGGTAGGGAAGAATTCTAAGGATCATTTTGACTGCCTCCAGAAGTTAGATCAGATGGCAAATTGGATTTGGTGCTAGGTCTTTCCCTTTAGGTTTTACCCCAACAATGTTTTCATTAGTTTCGCTTACTCTCGAAATCAAGCATTTTACAGCAGGTTGGAGCAGCCTGTATCTCAGCACAGGAATAAGGTAGGGAAGAATTCTAAGGCTCATTTTGACTGCCTCCAGAAGTTAGATCAGATGGCAAATTGGATTTGGTGCTAGGTCTTTCCCTTTAGGTTTTACCCCAACAATGTTTTCATTAGTTTCGCTCACTCTCGAAATCAAGCATTTTACAGCAGGTTGGAGCAGCCTGTATCTCAGCACAGGAATAAGGTAGGGAAGAATTCTAAGGCTCATTTTGACTGCCTCCAGAAGTTAGATCAGATGGCAAATTGGATTTGGTGCTAGGTCTTTCCCTTTAGGTTTTACCCCAACAATGTTTTCATTAGTTTCGCTCACTCTCGAAATCAAGCATTTTACAGCAGGTTGGAGCAGCCTGTATCTCAGCACAGGAATAAGGTAGGGAAGAATTCTAAGGCTCATTTTGACTGCCTCCAGAAGTTAGATCAGATGGCAAATTGGATTTGGTGCTAGGTCTTTCCCTTTAGGTTTTACCCCAACAATGTTTTCATTAGTTTCGCTCACTCTCGAAATCAAGCATTTTACAGCAGGTTGGAGCAGCCTGTATCTCAGCACAGGAATAAGGTAGGGAAGAATTCTAAGGATCATTTTGACTGCCTCCAGAAGTTAGATCAGATGGCAAATTGGATTTGGTGCTAGGTCTTTCCCTTTAGGTTTTACCCCAACAATGTTTTCATTAGTTTCGCTCACTCTCGAAATCAAGCATTTTACAGCAGGTTGGAGCAGCCTGTATCTCAGCACAGGAATAAGGTAGGGAAGAATTCTAAGGCTCATTTTGACTGCCTCCAGAAGTTAGATCAGATGGCAAATTGGATTTGGTGCTAGGTCTTTCCCTTTAGGTTTTACCCCAACAATGTTTTCATTAGTTTCGCTCACTCTCGAAATCAAGCATTTTACAGCAGGTTGGAGCAGCCTGTATCTCAGCACAGGAATAAGGTAGGGAAGAATTCTAAGGCTCATTTTGACTGCCTCCAGAAGTTAGATCGGATGGCAAATTGGATTTGGTGCTAGGTCTTTCCCTTTAGGTTTTACCCCAACAATGTTTTCATTAGTTTCGCTCACTCTCGAAATCAAGCATTTTACAGCAGGTTGGAGCAGCCTGTATCTCAGCACAGGAATAAGGTAGGGAAGAATTCTAAGGCTCATTTTGACTGCCTCCAGAAGTTAGATCAGATGGCAAATTGGATTTGGTGCTAGGTCTTTCCCTTTAGGTTTTACCCCAACAATGTTTTCATTAGTTTCGCTCACTCTCGAAATCAAGCATTTTACAGCAGGTTGGAGCAGCCTGTATCTCAGCACAGGAATAAGGTAGGGAAGAATTCTAAGGCTCATTTTGACTGCCTCCAGAAGTTAGATCAGATGGCAAATTGGATTTGGTGCTAGGTCTTTCCCTTTAGGTTTTACCCCAACAATGTTTTCATTAGTTTCGCTCACTCTCGAAATCAAGCATTTTACAGCAGGTTGGAGCAGCCTGTATCTCAGCACAGGAATAAGGTAGGGAAGAATTCTAAGGATCATTTTGACTGCCTCCAGAAGTTAGATCAGATGGCAAATTGGATTTGGTGCTAGGTCTTTCCCTTTAGGTTTTACCCCAACAATGTTTTCATTAGTTTCGCTCACTCTCGAAATCAAGCATTTTACAGCAGGTTGGAGCAGCCTGTATCTCAGCACAGGAATAAGGTAGGGAAGAATTCTAAGGATCATTTTGACTGCCTCCAGAAGTTAGATCAGATGGCAAATTGGATGTGGTGCTAGGTCTTTCCCTTTAGGTTTTACCCCAACGTTTTCATTAGTTTCGCTCACTCTCGAAATCAAGCATTTTACAGCAGGTTGGAGCAGCCTGTATCTCAGCACAGGAATAAGGTAGGGAAGAATTCTAAGGCTCATTTTGACTGCCTCCAGAAGTTAGATCAGATGGCAAATTGGATTTGGTGCTAGGTCTTTCCCTTTAGGTTTTACCCCAACAATGTTTTCATTAGTTTCGCTCACTCTCGAAATCAAGCATTTTACAGCAGGTTGGAGCAGCCTGTATCTCAGCACAGGAATAAGGTAGGGAAGAATTCTAAGGCTCATTTTGACTGCCTCCAGAAGTTAGATCAGATGGCAAATTGGATTTGGTGCTAGGTCTTTCCCTTTAGGTTTTACCCCAACAATGTTTTCATTAGTTTCGCTCACTCTCGAAATCAAGCATTTTACAGCAGGTTGGAGCAGCCTGTATCTCAGCACAGGAATAAGGTAGGGAAGAATTCTAAGGCTCATTTTGACTGCCTCCAGAAGTTAGATCAGATGGCAAATTGGATTTGGTGCTAGGTCTTTCCCTTTAGGTTTTACCCCAACAATGTTTTCATTAGTTTCGCTCACTCTCGAAATCAAGCATTTTACAGCAGGTTGGAGCAGCCTGTATCTCAGCACAGGAATAAGGTAGGGAAGAATTCTAAGGATCATTTTGACTGCCTCCAGAAGTTAGATCAGATGGCAAATTGGATTTGGTGCTAGGTCTTTCCCTTTAGGTTTTACCCCAACAAAGTTTTCATTAGTTTCGCTCACTCTCGAAATCAAGCATTTTACAGCAGGTTGGAGCAGCCTGTATCTCAGCACAGGAATAAGGTAGGGAAGAATTCTAAGGATCATTTTGACTGCCTCCAGAAGTTAGATCAGATGGCAAATTGGATTTGGTGCTAGGTCTTTCCCTTTAGGTTTTACCCCAACAATGTTTTCATTAGTTTCGCTCACTCTCGAAATCAAGCATTTTACAGCAGGTTTTAGCAGCCTGTATCTCAGCACAGGAATAAGGTAGGGAAGAATTCTAAGGCTCATTTTGACTGCCTCCAGAAGTTAGATCAGATGGCAAATTGGATTTGGTGCTAGGTCTTTCCCTTTAGGTTTTACCCCAACAATGTTTTCATTAGTTTCGCTCACTCTCGAAATCAAGCATTTTACAGCAGGTTGGAGCAGCCTGTATCTCAGCACAGGAATAAGGTAGGGAAGAATTCTAAGGCTCATTTTGACTGCCTCCAGAAGTTAGATCAGATGGCAAATTGGATTTGGTGCTAGGTCTTTCCCTTTAGGTTTTACCCCAACAATGTTTTCATTAGTTTCGCTCACTCTCGAAATCAAGCATTTTACAGCAGGTTGGAGCAGCCTGTATCTCAGCACAGGAATAAGGTAGGGAAGAATTCTAAGGATCATTTTGACTGCCTCCAGAAGTTAGATCAGATGGCAAATTGGATTTGGTGCTAGGTCTTTCCCTTTAGGTTTTACCCCAACAAAGTTTTCATTAGTTTCGCTCACTCTCGAAATCAAGCATTTTACAGCAGGTTGGAGCAGCCTGTATCTCAGCACAGGAATAAGGTAGGGAAGAATTCTAAGGATCATTTTGACTGCCTCCAGAAGTTAGATCAGATGGCAAATTGGATTTGGTGCTAGGTCTTTCCCTTTAGGTTTTACCCCAACAATGTTTTCATTAGTTTCGCTCACTCTCGAAATCAAGCATTTTACAGCAGGTTTTAGCAGCCTGTATCTCAGCACAGGAATAAGGTAGGGAAGAATTCTAAGGCTCATTTTGACTGCCTCCAGAAGTTAGATCAGATGGCAAATTGGATTTGGTGCTAGGTCTTTCCCTTTAGGTTTTACCCCAACAATGTTTTCATTAGTTTCGCTCACTCTCGAAATCAAGCATTTTACAGCAGGTTGGAGCAGCCTGTATCTCAGCACAGGAATAAGGTAGGGAAGAATTCTAAGGCTCATTTTGACTGCCTCCAGAAGTTAGATCAGATGGCAAATTGGATTTGGTGCTAGGTCTTTCCCTTTAGGTTTTACCCCAACAATGTTTTCATTAGTTTCGCTCACTCTCGAAATCAAGCATTTTACAGCAGGTTGGAGCAGCCTGTATCTCAGCACAGGAATAAGGTAGGGAAGAATTCTAAGGCTCATTTTGACTGCCTCCAGAAGTTAGATCAGATGGCAAATTGGATTTGGTGCTAGGTCTTTCCCTTTAGGTTTTACCCCAACAATGTTTTCATTAGTTTCGCTCACTCTCGAAATCAAGCATTTTACAGCAGGTTGGAGCAGCCTGTATCTCAGCACAGGAATAAGGTAGGGAAGAATTCTAAGGATCATTTTGACTGCCTCCAGAAGTTAGATCAGATGGCAAATTGGATTTGGTGCTAGGTCTTTCCCTTTAGGTTTTACCCCAACAATGTTTTCATTAGTTTCGCTCACTCTCGAAATCAAGCATTTTACAGCAGGTTGGAGCAGCCTGTATCTCAGCACAGGAATAAGGTAGGGAAGAAGTCTAAGGCTCATTTTGACTGCCTCCAGAAGTTAGATCAGATGGCAAATTGGATTTGGTGCTAGGTCTTTCCCTTTAGGTTTTACCCCAACAATGTTTTCATTAGTTTCGCTCACTCTCGAAATCAAGCATTTTACAGCAGGTTGGAGCAGCCTGTATCTCAGCACAGGAATAAGGTAGGGAAGAATTCTAAGGCTCATTTTGACTGCCTCCAGAAGTTAGATCAGATGGCAAATTGGATTTGGTGCTAGGTCTTTCCCTTTAGGTTTTACCCCAACAATGTTTTCATTAGTTTCGCTCACTCTCGAAATCAAGCATTTTACAGCAGGTTGGAGCAGCCTGTATCTCAGCACAGGAATAAGGTAGGGAAGAATTCTAAGGCTCATTTTGACTGCCTCCAGAAGTTAGATCAGATGGCAAATTGGATTTGGTGCTAGGTCTTTCCCTTTAGGTTTTACCCCAACAATGTTTTCATTAGTTTCGCTCACTCTCGAAATCAAGCATTTTACAGCAGGTTGGAGCAGCCTGTATCTCAGCACAGGAATAAGGTAGGGAAGAATTCTAAGGATCATTTTGACTGCCTCCAGAAGTTAGATCAGATGGCAAATTGGATTTGGTGCTAGGTCTTTCCCTTTAGGTTTTACCCCAACAATGTTTTCATTAGTTTCGCTCACTCTCGAAATCAAGCATTTTACAGCAGGTTGGAGCAGCCTGTATCTCAGCACAGGAATAAGGTAGGGAAGAATTCTAAGGCTCATTTTGACTGCCTCCAGAAGTTAGATCAGATGGCAAATTGGATTTGGTGCTAGGTCTTTCCCTTTAGGTTTTACCCCAACAATGTTTTCATTAGTTTCGCTCACTCTCGAAATCAAGCATTTTACAGCAGGTTGGAGCAGCCTGTATCTCAGCACAGGAATAAGGTAGGGAAGAATTCTAAGGATCATTTTGACTGCCTCCAGAAGTTAGATCAGATGGCAAATTGGATTTGGTGCTAGGTCTTTCCCTTTAGGTTTTACCCCAACAATGTTTTCATTAGTTTCGCTCACTCTCGAAATCAAGCATTTTACAGCAGGTTGGAGCAGCCTGTATCTCAGCACAGGAATAAGGTAGGGAAGAATTCTAAGGCTCATTTTGACTGCCTCCAGAAGTTAGATCAGATGGCAAATTGGATTTGGTGCTAGGTCTTTCCCTTTAGGTTTTACCCCAACAATGTTTTCATTAGTTTCGCTCACTCTCGAAATCAAGCATTTTACAGCAGGTTGGAGCAGCCTGTATCTCAGCACAGGAATAAGGTAGGGAAGAATTCTAAGGCTCATTTTGACTGCCTCCAGAAGTTAGATCAGATGGCAAATTGGATTTGGTGCTAGGTCTTTCCCTTTAGGTTTTACCCCAACAATGTTTTCATTAGTTTCGCTCACTCTCGAAATCAAGCATTTTACAGCAGGTTGGAGCAGCCTGTATCTCAGCACAGGAATAAGGTAGGGAAGAATTCTAAGGCTCATTTTGACTGCCTCCAGAAGTTAGATCAGATGGCAAATTCGATTTGGTGCTAGGTCTTTCCCTTTAGGTTTTACCCCAACAATGTTTTCATTAGTTTCGCTCACTCTCGAAATCAAGCATTTTACAGCAGGTTGGAGCAGCCTGTATCTCAGCACAGGAATAAGGTAGGGAAGAATTCTAAGGCTCATTTTGACTGCCTCCAGAAGTTAGATCAGATGGCAAATTGGATTTGGTGCTAGGTCTTTCCCTTTAGGTTTTACCCCAACAATGTTTTCATTAGTTTCGCTCACTCTCGAAATCAAGCATTTTACAGCAGGTTGGAGCAGCCTGTATCTCAGCACAGGAATAAGGTAGGGAAGAATTCTAAGGCTCATTTTGACTGCCTCCAGAAGTTAGATCAGATGGCAAATTGGATTTGGTGCTAGGTCTTTCCCTTTAGGTTTTACCCCAACAATGTTTTCATTAGTTTCGCTCACTCTCGAAATCAAGCATTTTACAGCAGGTTGGAGCAGCCTGTATCTCAGCACAGGAATAAGGTAGGGAAGAATTCTAAGGATCATTTTGACTGCCTCCAGAAGTTAGATCAGATGGCAAATTGGATTTGGTGCTAGGTCTTTCCCTTTAGGTTTTACCCCAACAATGTTTTCATTAGTTTCGCTCACTCTCGAAATCAAGCATTTTACAGCAGGTTGGAGCAGCCTGTATCTCAGCACAGGAATAAGGTAGGGAAGAATTCTAAGGCTCATTTTGACTGCCTCCAGAAGTTAGATCAGATGGCAAATTGGATTTGGTGCTAGGTCTTTCCCTTTAGGTTTTACCCCAACAATGTTTTCATTAGTTTCGCTCACTCTCGAAATCAAGCATTTTACAGCAGGTTGGAGCAGCCTGTATCTCAGCACAGGAATAAGGTAGGGAAGAATTCTAAGGATCATTTTGACTGCCTCCAGAAGTTAGATCAGATGGCAAATTGGATTTGGTGCTAGGTCTTTCCCTTTAGGTTTTACCCCAACAATGTTTTCATTAGTTTCGCTCACTCTCGAAATCAAGCATTTTACAGCAGGTTGGAGCAGCCTGTATCTCAGCACAGGAATAAGGTAGGGAAGAATTCTAAGGCTCATTTTGACTGCCTCCAGAAGTTAGATCAGATGGCAAATTGGATTTGGTGCTAGGTCTTTCCCTTTAGGTTTTACCCCAACAATGTTTTCATTAGTTTCGCTCACTCTCGAAATCAAGCATTTTACAGCAGGTTGGAGCAGCCTGTATCTCAGCACAGGAATAAGGTAGGGAAGAATTCTAAGGCTCATTTTGACTGCCTCCAGAAGTTAGATCAGATGGCAAATTGGATTTGGTGCTAGGTCTTTCCCTTTAGGTTTTACCCCAACAATGTTTTCATTAGTTTCGCTCACTCTCGAAATCAAGCATTTTACAGCAGGTTGGAGCAGCCTGTATCTCAGCACAGGAATAAGGTAGGGAAGAATTCTAAGGCTCATTTTGACTGCCTCCAGAAGTTAGATCAGATGGCAAATTGGATTTGGTGCTAGGTCTTTCCCTTTAGGTTTTACCCCAACAATGTTTTCATTAGTTTCGCTCACTCTCGAAATCAAGCATTTTACAGCAGGTTGGAGCAGCCTGTATCTCAGCACAGGAATAAGGTAGGGAAGAATTCTAAGGCTCATTTTGACTGCCTCCAGAAGTTAGATCAGATGGCAAATTGGATTTGGTGCTAGGTCTTTCCCTTTAGGTTTTACCCCAACAATGTTTTCATTAGTTTCGCTCACTCTCGAAATCAAGCATTTTACAGCAGGTTGGAGCAGCCTGTATCTCAGCACAGGAATAAGGTAGGGAAGAATTCTAAGGATCATTTTGACTGCCTCCAGAAGTTAGATCAGATGGCAAATTGGATTTGGTGCTAGGTCTTTCCCTTTAGGTTTTACCCCAACAATGTTTTCATTAGTTTCGCTCACTCTCGAAATCAAGCATTTTACAGCAGGTTGGAGCAGCCTGTATCTCAGCACAGGAATAAGGTAGGGAAGAATTCTAAGGATCATTTTGACTGCCTCCAGAAGTTAGATCAGATGGCAAATTGGATTTGGTGCTAGGTCTTTCCCTTTAGGTTTTACCCCAACAATGTTTTCATTAGTTTCGCTCACTCTCGAAATCAAGCATTTTACAGCAGGTTGGAGCAGCCTGTATCTCAGCACAGGAATAAGGTAGGGAAGAATTCTAAGGCTCATTTTGACTGCCTCCAGAAGTTAGATCAGATGGCAAATTGGATTTGGTGCTAGGTCTTTCCCTTTAGGTTTTACCCCAACAATGTTTTCATTAGTTTCGCTCACTCTCGAAATCAAGCATTTTACAGCAGGTTGGAGCAGCCTGTATCTCAGCACAGGAATAAGGTAGGGAAGAATTCTAAGGCTCATTTTGACTGCCTCCAGAAGTTAGATCAGATGGCAAATTGGATTTGGTGCTAGGTCTTTCCCTTTAGGTTTTACCCCAACAATGTTTTCATTAGTTTCGCTCACTCTCGAAATCAAGCATTTTACAGCAGGTTGGAGCAGCCTGTATCTCAGCACAGGAATAAGGTAGGGAAGAATTCTAAGGCTCATTTTGACTGCCTCCAGAAGTTAGATCAGATGGCAAATTGGATTTGGTGCTAGGTCTTTCCCTTTAGGTTTTACCCCAACAATGTTTTCATTAGTTTCGCTCACTCTCGAAATCAAGCATTTTACAGCAGGTTGGAGCAGCCTGTATCTCAGCACAGGAATAAGGTAGGGAAGAATTCTAAGGATCATTTTGACTGCCTCCAGAAGTTAGATCAGATGGCAAATTGGATTTGGTGCTAGGTCTTTCCCTTTAGGTTTTACCCCAACAATGTTTTCATTAGTTTCGCTCACTCTCGAAATCAAGCATTTTACAGCAGGTTGGAGCAGCCTGTATCTCAGCACAGGAATAAGGTAGGGAAGAATTCTAAGGCTCATTTTGACTGCCTCCAGAAGTTAGATCAGATGGCAAATTGGATTTGGTGCTAGGTCTTTCCCTTTAGGTTTTACCCCAACAATGTTTTCATTAGTTTCGCTCACTCTCGAAATCAAGCATTTTACAGCAGGTTGGAGCAGCCTGTATCTCAGCACAGGAATAAGGTAGGGAAGAATTCTAAGGATCATTTTGACTGCCTCCAGAAGTTAGATCAGATGGCAAATTGGATTTGGTGCTAGGTCTTTCCCTTTAGGTTTTACCCCAACAATGTTTTCATTAGTTTCGCTCACTCTCGAAATCAAGCATTTTACAGCAGGTTGGAGCAGCCTGTATCTCAGCACAGGAATAAGGTAGGGAAGAATTCTAAGGCTCATTTTGACTGCCTCCAGAAGTTAGATCAGATGGCAAATTGGATTTGGTGCTAGGTCTTTCCCTTTAGGTTTTACCCCAACAATGTTTTCATTAGTTTCGCTCACTCTCGAAATCAAGCATTTTACAGCAGGTTGGAGCAGCCTGTATCTCAGCACAGGAATAAGGTAGGGAAGAATTCTAAGGCTCATTTTGACTGCCTCCAGAAGTTAGATCAGATGGCAAATTGGATTTGGTGCTAGGTCTTTCCCTTTAGGTTTTACCCCAACAATGTTTTCATTAGTTTCGCTCACTCTCGAAATCAAGCATTTTACAGCAGGTTGGAGCAGCCTGTATCTCAGCACAGGAATAAGGTAGGGAAGAATTCTAAGGCTCATTTTGACTGCCTCCAGAAGTTAGATCAGATGGCAAATTGGATTTGGTGCTAGGTCTTTCCCTTTAGGTTTTACCCCAACAATGTTTTCATTAGTTTCGCTCACTCTCGAAATCAAGCATTTTACAGCAGGTTGGAGCAGCCTGTATCTCAGCACAGGAATAAGGTAGGGAAGAATTCTAAGGCTCATTTTGACTGCCTCCAGAAGTTAGATCAGATGGCAAATTGGATTTGGTGCTAGGTCTTTCCCTTTAGGTTTTACCCCAACAATGTTTTCATTAGTTTCGCTCACTCTCGAAATCAAGCATTTTACAGCAGGTTGGAGCAGCCTGTATCTCAGCACAGGAATAAGGTAGGGAAGAATTCTAAGGCTCATTTTGACTGCCTCCAGAAGTTAGATCAGATGGCAAATTGGATTTGGTGCTAGGTCTTTCCCTTTAGGTTTTACCCCAACAATGTTTTCATTAGTTTCGCTCACTCTCGAAATCAAGCATTTTACAGCAGGTTGGAGCAGCCTGTATCTCAGCACAGGAATAAGGTAGGGAAGAATTCTAAGGCTCATTTTGACTGCCTCCAGAAGTTAGATCAGATGGCAAATTGGATTTGGTGCTAGGTCTTTCCCTTTAGGTTTTACCCCAACAATGTTTTCATTAGTTTCGCTCACTCTCGAAATCAAGCATTTTACAGCAGGTTGGAGCAGCCTGTATCTCAGCACAGGAATAAGGTAGGGAAGAATTCTAAGGCTCATTTTGACTGCCTCCAGAAGTTAGATCAGATGGCAAATTGGATTTGGTGCTAGGTCTTTCCCTTTAGGTTTTACCCCAACAATGTTTTCATTAGTTTCGCTCACTCTCGAAATCAAGCATTTTACAGCAGGTTGGAGCAGCCTGTATCTCAGCACAGGAATAAGGTAGGGAAGAATTCTAAGGATCATTTTGACTGCCTCCAGAAGTTAGATCAGATGGCAAATTGGATTTGGTGCTAGGTCTTTCCCTTTAGGTTTTACCCCAACAATGTTTTCATTAGTTTCGCTCACTCTCGAAATCAAGCATTTTACAGCAGGTTGGAGCAGCCTGTATCTCAGCACAGGAATAAGGTAGGGAAGAATTCTAAGGCTCATTTTGACTGCCTCCAGAAGTTAGATCAGATGGCAAATTGGATTTGGTGCTAGGTCTTTCCCTTTAGGTTTTACCCCAACAATGTTTTCATTAGTTTCGCTCACTCTCGAAATCAAGCATTTTACAGCAGGTTGGAGCAGCCTGTATCTCAGCACAGGAATAAGGTAGGGAAGAATTCTAAGGATCATTTTGACTGCCTCCAGAAGTTAGATCAGATGGCAAATTGGATTTGGTGCTAGGTCTTTCCCTTTAGGTTTTACCCCAACAATGTTTTCATTAGTTTCGCTCACTCTCGAAATCAAGCATTTTACAGCAGGTTGGAGCAGCCTGTATCTCAGCACAGGAATAAGGTAGGGAAGAATTCTAAGGCTCATTTTGACTGCCTCCAGAAGTTAGATCAGATGGCAAATTGGATTTGGTGCTAGGTCTTTCCCTTTAGGTTTTACCCCAACAATGTTTTCATTAGTTTCGCTCACTCTCGAAATCAAGCATTTTACAGCAGGTTGGAGCAGCCTGTATCTCAGCACAGGAATAAGGTAGGGAAGAATTCTAAGGCTCATTTTGACTGCCTCCAGAAGTTAGATCAGATGGCAAATTGGATTTGGTGCTAGGTCTTTCCCTTTAGGTTTTACCCCAACAATGTTTTCATTAGTTTCGCTCACTCTCGAAATCAAGCATTTTACAGCAGGTTGGAGCAGCCTGTATCTCAGCACAGGAATAAGGTAGGGAAGAATTCTAAGGCTCATTTTGACTGCCTCCAGAAGTTAGATCAGATGGCAAATTGGATTTGGTGCTAGGTCTTTCCCTTTAGGTTTTACCCCAACAATGTTTTCATTAGTTTCGCTCACTCTCGAAATCAAGCATTTTACAGCAGGTTGGAGCAGCCTGTATCTCAG
>NW_027143766.1:0-49150 GCF_026170545.1 Melanerpes formicivorus
AAGACCTAGCACCAAATCCAATTTGCCATCTGATCTAACTTCTGGAGGCAGTCAAAATGATCCTTAGAATTCTTCCCTACCTTATTCCTGTGCTGAGATACAGGCTGCTCCAACCTGCTGTAAAATGCTTGATTTCGAGAGTGAGCGAAACTAATGAAAACATTGTTGGGGTAAAACCTAAAGGGAAAGACCTAGCACCAAATCCAATTGGCCATCTGATCTAACTTCTGGAGGCAGTCAAAATGATCCTTAGAATTCTTCCCTACCTTATTCCTGTGCTGAGATACAGGCTGCTCCAACCTGCTGTAAAATGCTTGATTTCGAGAGTGAGCGAAACTAATGAAAACATTGTTGGGGTAAAACCTAAAGGGAAAGACCTAGCACCAAATCCAATTTGCCATCTGATCTAACTTCTGGAGGCAGTCAAAATGAGTATTTGAATTCTTCCCTACCTTATTCCTGTGCTGAGATACAGGCTGCTCCAACCTGCTGTAAAATGCTTGATTTCGAGAGTGAGCGAAACTAATGAAAACATTGTTGGGGTAAAACCTAAAGGGAAAGACCTAGCACCAAATCCAATTTGCCATCTGATCTAACTTCTGGAGGCAGTCAAAATGATCCTTAGAATTCTTCCCTACCTTATTCCTGTGCTGAGATACAGGCTGCTCCAACCTGCTGTAAAATGCTTGATTTCGAGAGTGAGCGAAACTAATGAAAACATTGTTGGGGTAAAACCTAAAGGGAAAGACCTAGCACCAAATCCAATTTGCCATCTGATCTAACTTCTGGAGGCAGTCAAAATGATCCTTAGAATTCTTCCCTACCTTATTCCTGTGCTGAGATACAGGCTGCTCCAACCTGCTGTAAAATGCTTGATTTCGAGAGTGAGCGAAACTAATGAAAACATTGTTGGGGTAAAACCCTAAAGGGAAAGACCTAGCACCAAATCCAATTTGCCATCTGATCTAACTTCTGGAGGCAGTCAAAATGATCCTTAGAATTCTTCCCTACCTTATTCCTGTGCTGAGATACAGGCTGCTCCAACCTGCTGTAAAATGCTTGATTTCGAGAGTGAGCGAAACTAATGAAAACATTGTTGGGGTAAAACCTAAAGGGAAAGACCTAGCACCAAATCCAATTTGCCATCTGATCTAACTTCTGGAGGCAGTCAAAATGACCCTTAGAATTCTTCCCTACCTTATTCCTGTGCTGAGATACAGGCTGCTCCAACCTGCTGTAAAATGCTTGATTTCGAGAGTGAGCGAAACTAATGAAAACATTGTTGGGGTAAAACCTAAAGGGAAAGACCTAGCACCAAATCCAATTTGCCATCTGATCTAACTTCTGGAGGCAGTCAAAATGATCCTTAGAATTCTTCCCTACCTTATTCCTGTGCTGAGATACAGGCTGCTCCAACCTGCTGTAAAATGCTTGATTTCGAGAGTGAGCGAAACTAATGAAAACATTGTTGGGGTAAAACCTAAAGGGAAAGACCTAGCACCAAATCCAATTTGCCATCTGATCTAACTTCTGGAGGCAGTCAAAATGATCCTTAGAATTCTTCCCTACCTTATTCCTGTGCTGAGATACAGGCTGCTCCAACCTGCTGTAAAATGCTTGATTTCGAGAGTGAGCGAAACTAATGAAAACATTGTTGGGGTAAAACCTAAAGGGAAAGACCTAGCACCAAATCCAATTGGCCATCTGATCTAACTTCTGGAGGCAGTCAAAATGATCCTTAGAATTCTTCCCTACCTTATTCCTGTGCTGAGATACAGGCTGCTCCAACCTGCTGTAAAATGCTTGATTTCGAGAGTGAGCGAAACTAATGAAAACATTGTTGGGTAAAACCTAAAGGGAAAGACCTAGCACCAAATCCAATTTGCCATCTGATCTAACTTCTGGAGGCAGTCAAAATGATCCTTAGAATTCTTCCCTACCTTATTCCTGTGCTGAGATACAGGCTGCTCCAACCTGCTGTAAAATGCTTGATTTCGAGAGTGAGCGAAACTAATGAAAACATTGTTGGGTAAAACCTAAAGGGAAAGACCTAGCACCAAATCCAATTTGCCATCTGATCTAACTTCTGGAGGCAGTCAAAATGAGTATTTGAATTCTTCCCTACCTTATTCCTGTGCTGAGATACAGGCTGCTCCAACCTGCTGTAAAATGCTTGATTTCGAGAGTGAGCGAAACTAATGAAAACATTGTTGGGGTAAAACCTAAAGGGAAAGACCTAGCACCAAATCCAATTTGCCATCTGATCTAACTTCTGGAGGCAGTCAAAATGATCCTTAGAATTCTTCCCTACCTTATTCCTGTGCTGAGATACAGGCTGCTCCAACCTGCTGTAAAATGCTTGATTTCGAGAGTGAGCGAAACTAATGAAAACATTGTTGGGGTAAAACCTAAAGGGAAAGACCTAGCACCAAATCCAATTTGCCATCTGATCTAACTTCTGGAGGCAGTCAAAATGAGTATTTGAATTCTTCCCTACCTTATTCCTGTGCTGAGATACAGGCTGCTCCAACCTGCTGTAAAATGCTTGATTTCGAGAGTGAGCGAAACTAATGAAAACATTGTTGGGGTAAAACCTAAAGGGAAAGACCTAGCACCAAATCCAATTTGCCATCTGATCTAACTTCTGGAGGCAGTCAAAATGAGTATTTGAATTCTTCCCTACCTTATTCCTGTGCTGAGATACAGGCTGCTCCAACCTGCTGTAAAATGCTTGATTTCGAGAGTGAGCGAAACTAATGAAAACATTGTTGGGGTAAAACCTAAAGGGAAAGACCTAGCACCAAATCCAATTTGCCATCTGATCTAACTTCTGGAGGCAGTCAAAATGATCCTTAGAATTCTTCCCTACCTTATTCCTGTGCTGAGATACAGGCTGCTCCAACCTGCTGTAAAATGCTTGATTTCGAGAGTGAGCGAAACTAATGAAAACATTGTTGGGGTAAAACCTAAAGGGAAAGACCTAGCACCAAATCCAATTGGCCATCTGATCTAACTTCTGGAGGCAGTCAAAATGATCCTTAGAATTCTTCCCTACCTTATTCCTGTGCTGAGATACAGGCTGCTCCAACCTGCTGTAAAATGCTTGATTTCGAGAGTGAGCGAAACTAATGAAAACATTGTTGGGGTAAAACCTAAAGGGAAAGACCTAGCACCAAATCCAATTTGCCATCTGATCTAACTTCTGGAGGCAGTCAAAATGATCCTTAGAATTCTTCCCTACCTTATTCCTGTGCTGAGATACAGGCTGCTCCAACCTGCTGTAAAATGCTTGATTTCGAGAGTGAGCGAAACTAATGAAAACATTGTTGGGGTAAAACCTAAAGGGAAAGACCTAGCACCAAATCCAATTTGCCATCTGATCTAACTTCTGGAGGCAGTCAAAATGAGTATTTGAATTCTTCCCTACCTTATTCCTGTGCTGAGATACAGGCTGCTCCAACCTGCTGTAAATGCTTGATTTCGAGAGTGAGCGAAACTAATGAAAACATTGTTGGGGTAAAACCTAAAGGGAAAGACCTAGCACCAAATCCAATTTGCCATCTGATCTAACTTCTGGAGGCAGTCAAAATGAGTATTTGAATTCTTCCCTACCTTATTCCTGTGCTGAGATACAGGCTGCTCCAACCTGCTGTAAAATGCTTGATTTCGAGAGTGAGCGAAACTAATGAAAACATTGTTGGGGTAAAACCTAAAGGGAAAGACCTAGCACCAAATCCAACTTGCCATCTGATCTAACTTCTGGAGGCAGTCAAAATGAGTATTTGAATTCTTCCCTACCTTATTCCTGTGCTGAGATACAGGCTGCTCCAACCTGCTGTAAAATGCTTGATTTCGAGAGTGAGCGAAACTAATGAAAACATTGTTGGGGTAAAACCTAAAGGGAAAGACCTAGCACCAAATCCAATTTGCCATCTGATCTAACTTCTGGAGGCAGTCAAAATGATCCTTAGAATTCTTCCCTACCTTATTCCTGTGCTGAGATACAGGCTGCTCCAACCTGCTGTAAAATGCTTGATTTCGAGAGTGAGCGAAACTAATGAAAACATTGTTGGGGTAAAACCTAAAGGGAAAGACCTAGCACCAAATCCAATTTGCCATCTGATCTAACTTCTGGAGGCAGTCAAAATGATCCTTAGAATTCTTCCCTACCTTATTCCTGTGCTGAGATACAGGCTGCTCCAACCTGCTGTAAAATGCTTGATTTCGAGAGTGAGCGAAACTAATGAAAACATTGTTGGGTAAAACCTAAAGGGAAAGACCTAGCACCAAATCCAATTTGCCATCTGATCTAACTTCTGGAGGCAGTCAAAATGATCCTTAGAATTCTTCCCTACCTTATTCCTGTGCTGAGATACAGGCTGCTCCAACCTGCTGTAAAATGCTTGATTTCGAGAGTGAGCGAAACTAATGAAAACATTGTTGGGGTAAAACCTAAAGGGAAAGACCTAGCACCAAATCCAATTTGCCATCTGATCTAACTTCTGGAGGCAGTCAAAATGATCCTTAGAATTCTTCCCTACCTTATTCCTGTGCTGAGATACAGGCTGCTCCAACCTGCTGTAAAATGCTTGATTTCGAGAGTGAGCGAAACTAATGAAAACATTGTTGGGGTAAAACCTAAAGGGAAAGACCTAGCACCAAATCCAATTTGCCATCTGATCTAACTTCTGGAGGCAGTCAAAATGATCCTTAGAATTCTTCCCTACCTTATTCCTGTGCTGAGATACAGGCTGCTCCAACCTGCTGTAAAATGCTTGATTTCGAGAGTGAGCGAAACTAATGAAAACATTGTTGGGGTAAAACCTAAAGGGAAAGACCTAGCACCAAATCCAATTTGCCATCTGATCTAACTTCTGGAGGCAGTCAAAATGATCCTTAGAATTCTTCCCTACCTTATTCCTGTGCTGAGATACAGGCTGCTCCAACCTGCTGTAAAATGCTTGATTTCGAGAGTGAGCGAAACTAATGAAAACATTGTTGGGGTAAAACCTAAAGGGAAAGACCTAGCACCAAATCCAATTTGCCATCTGATCTAACTTCTGGAGGCAGTCAAAATGATCCTTAGAATTCTTCCCTACCTTATTCCTGTGCTGAGATACAGGCTGCTCCAACCTGCTGTAAAATGCTTGATTTCGAGAGTGAGCGAAACTAATGAAAACATTGTTGGGGTAAAACCTAAAGGGAAAGACCTAGCACCAAATTCCATTGGCCATCTGATCTAACTTCTGGAGGCAGTCAAAATGAGTATTTGAATTCTTCCCTACCTTATTCCTGTGCTGAGATACAGGCTGCTCCAACCTGCTGTAAAATGCTTGATTTCGAGAGTGAGCGAAACTAATGAAAACATTGTTGGGGTAAAACCTAAAGGGAAAGACCTAGCACCAAATCCAATTTGCCATCTGATCTAACTTCTGGAGGCAGTCAAAATGATCCTTAGAATTCTTCCCTACCTTATTCCTGTGCTGAGATACAGGCTGCTCCAACCTGCTGTAAAATGCTTGATTTCGAGAGTGAGCGAAACTAATGAAAACATTGTTGGGGTAAAACCTAAAGGGAAAGACCTAGCACCAAATCCAATTTGCCATCTGATCTAACTTCTGGAGGCAGTCAAAATGATCCTTAGAATTCTTCCCTACCTTATTCCTGTGCTGAGATACAGGCTGCTCCAACCTGCTGTAAAATGCTTGATTTCGAGAGTGAGCGAAACTAATGAAAACATTGTTGGGGTAAAACCTAAAGGGAAAGACCTAGCACCAAATCCAATTGGCCATCTGATCTAACTTCTGGAGGCAGTCAAAATGATCCTTAGAATTCTTCCCTACCTTATTCCTGTGCTGAGATACAGGCTGCTCCAACCTGCTGTAAAATGCTTGATTTCGAGAGTGAGCGAAACTAATGAAAACATTGTTGGGGTAAAACCTAAAGGGAAAGACCTAGCACCAAATCCAATTGGCCATCTGATCTAACTTCTGGAGGCAGTCAAAATGAGTATTTGAATTCTTCCCTACCTTATTCCTGTGCTGAGATACAGGCTGCTCCAACCTGCTGTAAAATGCTTGATTTCGAGAGTGAGCGAAACTAATGAAAACATTGTTGGGGTAAAACCTAAAGGGAAAGACCTAGCACCAAATCCAATTTGCCATCTGATCTAACTTCTGGAGGCAGTCAAAATGAGTATTTGAATTCTTCCCTACCTTATTCCTGTGCTGAGATACAGGCTGCTCCAACCTGCTGTAAAATGCTTGATTTCGAGAGTGAGCGAAACTAATGAAAACATTGTTGGGGTAAAACCTAAAGGGAAAGACCTAGCACCAAATCCAATTTGCCATCTGATCTAACTTCTGGAGGCAGTCAAAATGAGTATTTGAATTCTTCCCTGCCTTATTCCTGTGCTGAGATACAGGCTGCTCCAACCTGCTGTAAAATGCTTGATTTCGAGAGTGAGCGAAACTAATGAAAACATTGTTGGGGTAAAACCTAAAGGGAAAGACCTAGCACCAAATCCAATTTGCCATCTGATCTAACTTCTGGAGGCAGTCAAAATGAGTATTTGAATTCTTCCCTACCTTATTCCTGTGCTGAGATACAGGCTGCTCCAACCTGCTGTAAAATGCTTGATTTCGAGAGTGAGCGAAACTAATGAAAACATTGTTGGGGTAAAACCTAAAGGGAAAGACCTAGCACCAAATCCAATTTGCCATCTGATCTAACTTCTGGAGGCAGTCAAAATGAGTATTTGAATTCTTCCCTACCTTATTCCTGTGCTGAGATACAGGCTGCTCCAACCTGCTGTAAAATGCTTGATTTCGAGAGTGAGCGAAACTAATGAAAACATTGTTGGGGTAAAACCTAAAGGGAAAGACCTAGCACCAAATCCAATTTGCCATCTGATCTAACTTCTGGAGGCAGTCAAAATGATCCTTAGAATTCTTCCCTACCTTATTCCTGTGCTGAGATACAGGCTGCTCCAACCTGCTGTAAAATGCTTGATTTCGAGAGTGAGCGAAACTAATGAAAACATTGTTGGGGTAAAACCTAAAGGGAAAGATCAAGCACCAAATCCAATTTGCCATCTGATCTAACTTCTGGAGGCAGTCAAAATGATCCTTAGAATTCTTCCCTACCTTATTCCTGTGCTGAGATACAGGCTGCTCCAACCTGCTGTAAAATGCTTGATTTCGAGAGTGAGCGAAACTAATGAAAACATTGTTGGGGTAAAACCTAAAGGGAAAGACCTAGCACCAAATCCAATTTGCCATCTGATCTAACTTCTGGAGGCAGTCAAAATGATCCTTAGAATTCTTCCCTACCTTATTCCTGTGCTGAGATACAGGCTGCTCCAACCTGCTGTAAAATGCTTGATTTCGAGAGTGAGCGAAACTAATGAAAACATTGTTGGGGTAAAACCTAAAGGGAAAGACCTAGCACCAAATCCAATTTGCCATCTGATCTAACTTCTGGAGGCAGTCAAAATGATCCTTAGAATTCTTCCCTACCTTATTCCTGTGCTGAGATACAGGCTGCTCCAACCTGCTGTAAAATGCTTGATTTCGAGAGTGAGCGAAACTAATGAAAACATTGTTGGGGTAAAACCTAAAGGGAAAGACCTAGCACCAAATTCCATTGGCCATCTGATCTAACTTCTGGAGGCAGTCAAAATGAGTATTTGAATTCTTCCCTACCTTATTCCTGTGCTGAGATACAGGCTGCTCCAACCTGCTGTAAAATGCTTGATTTCGAGAGTGAGCGAAACTAATGAAAACATTGTTGGGGTAAAACCTAAAGGGAAAGACCTAGCACCAAATCCAATTTGCCATCTGATCTAACTTCTGGAGGCAGTCAAAATGATCCTTAGAATTCTTCCCTACCTTATTCCTGTGCTGAGATACAGGCTGCTCCAACCTGCTGTAAAATGCTTGATTTCGAGAGTGAGCGAAACTAATGAAAACATTGTTGGGGTAAAACCTAAAGGGAAAGACCTAGCACCAAATCCAATTTGCCATCTGATCTAACTTCTGGAGGCAGTCAAAATGAGTATTTGAATTCTTCCCTACCTTATTCCTGTGCTGAGATACAGGCTGCTCCAACCTGCTGTAAAATGCTTGATTTCGAGAGTGAGCGAAACTAATGAAAACATTGTTGGGGTAAAACCTAAAGGGAAAGACCTAGCACCAAATCCAATTTGCCATCTGATCTAACTTCTGGAGGCAGTCAAAATGAGTATTTGAATTCTTCCCTACCTTATTCCTGTGCTGAGATACAGGCTGCTCCAACCTGCTGTAAAATGCTTGATTTCGAGAGTGAGCGAAACTAATGAAAACATTGTTGGGGTAAAACCTAAAGGGAAAGACCTAGCACCAAATCCAATTTGCCATCTGATCTAACTTCTGGAGGCAGTCAAAATGAGTATTTGAATTCTTCCCTACCTTATTCCTGTGCTGAGATACAGGCTGCTCCAACCTGCTGTAAAATGCTTGATTTCGAGAGTGAGCGAAACTAATGAAAACATTGTTGGGGTAAAACCTAAAGGGAAAGACCTAGCACCAAATCCAATTTGCCATCTGATCTAACTTCTGGAGGCAGTCAAAATGAGTATTTGAATTCTTCCCTACCTTATTCCTGTGCTGAGATACAGGCTGCTCCAACCTGCTGTAAAATGCTTGATTTCGAGAGTGAGCGAAACTAATGAAAACATTGTTGGGGTAAAACCTAAAGGGAAAGACCTAGCACCAAATCCAATTTGCCATCTGATCTAACTTCTGGAGGCAGTCAAAATGAGTATTTGAATTCTTCCCTACCTTATTCCTGTGCTGAGATACAGGCTGCTCCAACCTGCTGTAAAATGCTTGATTTCGAGAGTGAGCGAAACTAATGAAAACATTGTTGGGGTAAAACCTAAAGGGAAAGACCTAGCACCAAATCCAATTTGCCATCTGATCTAACTTCTGGAGGCAGTCAAAATGAGTATTTGAATTCTTCCCTACCTTATTCCTGTGCTGAGATACAGGCTGCTCCAACCTGCTGTAAAATGCTTGATTTCGAGAGTGAGCGAAACTAATGAAAACATTGTTGGGGTAAAACCTAAAGGGAAAGACCTAGCACCAAATCCAATTTGCCATCTGATCTAACTTCTGGAGGCAGTCAAAATGATCCTTAGAATTCTTCCCTACCTTATTCCTGTGCTGAGATACAGGCTGCTCCAACCTGCTGTAAAATGCTTGATTTCGAGAGTGAGCGAAACTAATGAAAACATTGTTGGGGTAAAACCTAAAGGGAAAGACCTAGCACCAAATCCAATTTGCCATCTGATCTAACTTCTGGAGGCAGTCAAAATGAGTATTTGAATTCTTCCCTACCTTATTCCTGTGCTGAGATACAGGCTGCTCCAACCTGCTGTAAAATGCTTGATTTCGAGAGTGAGCGAAACTAATGAAAACATTGTTGGGGTAAAACCTAAAGGGAAAGACCTAGCACCAAATCCAATTTGCCATCTGATCTAACTTCTGGAGGCAGTCAAAATGAGTATTTGAATTCTTCCCTACCTTATTCCTGTGCTGAGATACAGGCTGCTCCAACCTGCTGTAAAATGCTTGATTTCGAGAGTGAGCGAAACTAATGAAAACATTGTTGGGGTAAAACCTAAAGGGAAAGACCTAGCACCAAATCCAATTTGCCATCTGATCTAACTTCTGGAGGCAGTCAAAATGATCCTTAGAATTCTTCCCTACCTTATTCCTGTGCTGAGATACAGGCTGCTCCAACCTGCTGTAAAATGCTTGATTTCGAGAGTGAGCGAAACTAATGAAAACATTGTTGGGGTAAAACCTAAAGGGAAAGACCTAGCACCAAATCCAATTTGCCATCTGATCTAACTTCTGGAGGCAGTCAAAATGATCCTTAGAATTCTTCCCTACCTTATTCCTGTGCTGAGATACAGGCTGCTCCAACCTGCTGTAAAATGCTTGATTTCGAGAGTGAACGAAACTAATGAAAACATTGTTGGGGTAAAACCTAAAGGGAAAGACCTAGCACCAAATCCAATTTGCCATCTGATCTAACTTCTGGAGGCAGTCAAAATGATCCTTAGAATTCTTCCCTACCTTATTCCTGTGCTGAGATACAGGCTGCTCCAACCTGCTGTAAAATGCTTGATTTCGAGAGTGAGCGAAACTAATGAAAACATTGTTGGGGTAAAACCTAAAGGGAAAGACCTAGCACCAAATCCAATTTGCCATCTGATCTAACTTCTGGAGGCAGTCAAAATGATCCTTAGAATTCTTCCCTACCTTATTCCTGTGCTGAGATACAGGCTGCTCCAACCTGCTGTAAAATGCTTGATTTCGAGAGTGAGCGAAACTAATGAAAACATTGTTGGGGTAAAACCTAAAGGGAAAGACCTAGCACCAAATCCAATTTGCCATCTGATCTAACTTCTGGAGGCAGTCAAAATGAGTATTTGAATTCTTCCCTACCTTATTCCTGTGCTGAGATACAGGCTGCTCCAACCTGCTGTAAAATGCTTGATTTCGAGAGTGAGCGAAACTAATGAAAACATTGTTGGGGTAAAACCTAAAGGGAAAGACCTAGCACCAAATCCAATTTGCCATCTGATCTAACTTCTGGAGGCAGTCAAAATGATCCTTAGAATTCTTCCCTACCTTATTCCTGTGCTGAGATACAGGCTGCTCCAACCTGCTGTAAAATGCTTGATTTCGAGAGTGAGCGAAACTAATGAAAACATTGTTGGGGTAAAACCTAAAGGGAAAGACCTAGCACCAAATCCAATTTGCCATCTGATCTAACTTCTGGAGGCAGTCAAAATGAGTATTTGAATTCTTCCCTACCTTATTCCTGTGCTGAGATACAGGCTGCTCCAACCTGCTGTAAAATGCTTGATTTCGAGAGTGAGCGAAACTAATGAAAACATTGTTGGGGGTAAAACCTAAAGGGAAAGACCTAGCACCAAATCCAATTTGCCATCTGATCTAACTTCTGGAGGCAGTCAAAATGATCCTTAGAATTCTTCCCTACCTTATTCCTGTGCTGAGATACAGGCTGCTCCAACCTGCTGTAAAATGCTTGATTTCGAGAGTGAGCGAAACTAATGAAAACATTGTTGGGGTAAAACCTAAAGGGAAAGACCTAGCACCAAATTCCATTGGCCATCTGATCTAACTTCTGGAGGCAGTCAAAATGAGTATTTGAATTCTTCCCTACCTTATTCCTGTGCTGAGATACAGGCTGCTCCAACCTGCTGTAAAATGCTTGATTTCGAGAGTGAGCGAAACTAATGAAAACATTGTTAGGGTAAAACCTAAAGGGAAAGACCTAGCACCAAATCCCAATTTGCCATCTGATCTAACTTCTGGAGGCAGTCAAAATGATCCTTAGAATTCTTCCCTACCTTATTCCTGTGCTGAGATACAGGCTGCTCCAACCTGCTGTAAAATGCTTGATTTCGAGAGTGAGCGAAACTAATGAAAACATTGTTGGGGTAAAACCTAAAGGGAAAGACCTAGCACCAAATCCAATTGGCCATCTGATCTAACTTCTGGAGGCAGTCAAAATGATCCTTAGAATTCTTCCCTACCTTATTCCTGTGCTGAGATACAGGCTGCTCCAACCTGCTGTAAAATGCTTGATTTCGAGAGTGAGCGAAACTAATGAAAACATTGTTGGGGTAAAACCTAAAGGGAAAGACCTAGCACCAAATCCAATTGGCCATCTGATCTAACTTCTGGAGGCAGTCAAAATGAGTATTTGAATTCTTCCCTACCTTATTCCTGTGCTGAGATACAGGCTGCTCCAACCTGCTGTAAAATGCTTGATTTCGAGAGTGAGCGAAACTAATGAAAACATTGTTGGGGTAAAACCTAAAGGGAAAGACCTAGCACCAAATCCAATTTGCCATCTGATCTAACTTCTGGAGGCAGTCAAAATGAGTATTTGAATTCTTCCCTACCTTATTCCTGTGCTGAGATACAGGCTGCTCCAACCTGCTGTAAAATGCTTGATTTCGAGAGTGAGCGAAACTAATGAAAACATTGTTGGGGTAAAACCTAAAGGGAAAGACCTAGCACCAAATCCAATTTGCCATCTGATCTAACTTCTGGAGGCAGTCAAAATGAGTATTTGAATTCTTCCCTACCTTATTCCTGTGCTGAGATACAGGCTGCTCCAACCTGCTGTAAAATGCTTGATTTCGAGAGTGAGCGAAACTAATGAAAACATTGTTGGGGTAAAACCTAAAGGGAAAGACCTAGCACCAAATCCAATTTGCCATCTGATCTAACTTCTGGAGGCAGTCAAAATGAGTATTTGAATTCTTCCCTACCTTATTCCTGTGCTGAGATACAGGCTGCTCCAACCTGCTGTAAAATGCTTGATTTCGAGAGTGAGCGAAACTAATGAAAACATTGTTGGGGTAAAACCTAAAGGGAAAGACCTAGCACCAAATCCAATTTGCCATCTGATCTAACTTCTGGAGGCAGTCAAAATGATCCTTAGAATTCTTCCCTACCTTATTCCTGTGCTGAGATACAGGCTGCTCCAACCTGCTGTAAAATGCTTGATTTCGAGAGTGAGCGAAACTAATGAAAACATTGTTGGGGTAAAAACCTAAAGGGAAAGACCTAGCACCAAATCCAATTTGCCATCTGATCTAACTTCTGGAGGCAGTCAAAATGATCCTTAGAATTCTTCCCTACCTTATTCCTGTGCTGAGATACAGGCTGCTCCAACCTGCTGTAAAATGCTTGATTTCGAGAGTGAGCGAAACTAATGAAAACATTGTTGGGGTAAAACCTAAAGGGAAAGACCTAGCACCAAATCCAATTTGCCATCTGATCTAACTTCTGGAGGCAGTCAAAATGATCCTTAGAATTCTTCCCTACCTTATTCCTGTGCTGAGATACAGGCTGCTCCAACCTGCTGTAAAATGCTTGATTTCGAGAGTGAGCGAAACTAATGAAAACATTGTTGGGGTAAAACCTAAAGGGAAAGACCTAGCACCAAATCCAATTTGCCATCTGATCTAACTTCTGGAGGCAGTCAAAATGATCCTTAGAATTCTTCCCTACCTTATTCCTGTGCTGAGATACAGGCTGCTCCAACCTGCTGTAAAATGCTTGATTTCGAGAGTGAGCGAAACTAATGAAAACATTGTTGGGGTAAAACCTAAAGGGAAAGACCTAGCACCAAATCCAATTTGCCATCTGATCTAACTTCTGGAGGCAGTCAAAATGAGTATTTGAATTCTTCCCTACCTTATTCCTGTGCTGAGATACAGGCTGCTCCAACCTGCTGTAAAATGCTTGATTTCGAGAGTGAGCGAAACTAATGAAAACATTGTTGGGGTAAAACCTAAAGGGAAAGACCTAGCACCAAATCCAATTTGCCATCTGATCTAACTTCTGGAGGCAGTCAAAATGATCCTTAGAATTCTTCCCTACCTTATTCCTGTGCTGAGATACAGGCTGCTCCAACCTGCTGTAAAATGCTTGATTTCGAGAGTGAGCGAAACTAATGAAAACATTGTTGGGGTAAAACCTAAAGGGAAAGACCTAGCACCAAATCCAATTTGCCATCTGATCTAACTTCTGGAGGCAGTCAAAATGAGTATTTGAATTCTTCCCTACCTTATTCCTGTGCTGAGATACAGGCTGCTCCAACCTGCTGTAAAATGCTTGATTTCGAGAGTGAGCGAAACTAATGAAAACATTGTTGGGGTAAAACCTAAAGGGAAAGACCTAGCACCAAATCCAATTTGCCATCTGATCTAACTTCTGGAGGCAGTCAAAATGATCCTTAGAATTCTTCCCTACCTTATTCCTGTGCTGAGATACAGGCTGCTCCAACCTGCTGTAAAATGCTTGATTTCGAGAGTGAGCGAAACTAATGAAAACATTGTTGGGGTAAAACCTAAAGGGAAAGACCTAGCACCAAATCCAATTTGCCATCTGATCTAACTTCTGGAGGCAGTCAAAATGATCCTTAGAATTCTTCCCTACCTTATTCCTGTGCTGAGATACAGGCTGCTCCAACCTGCTGTAAAATGCTTGATTTCGAGAGTGAGCGAAACTAATGAAAACATTGTTGGGGTAAAACCTAAAGGGAAAGACCTAGCACCAAATCCAATTTGCCATCTGATCTAACTTCTGGAGGCAGTCAAAATGATCCTTAGAATTCTTCCCTACCTTATTCCTGTGCTGAGATACAGGCTGCTCCAACCTGCTGTAAAATGCTTGATTTCGAGAGTGAGCGAAACTAATGAAAACATTGTTGGGGTAAAACCTAAAGGGAAAGACCTAGCACCAAATCCAATTTGCCATCTGATCTAACTTCTGGAGGCAGTCAAAATGATCCTTAGAATTCTTCCCTACCTTATTCCTGTGCTGAGATACAGGCTGCTCCAACCTGCTGTAAAATGCTTGATTTCGAGAGTGAGCGAAACTAATGAAAACATTGTTGGGGTAAAACCTAAAGGGAAAGACCTAGCACCAAATCCAATTTGCCATCTGATCTAACTTCTGAGGCAGTCAAAATGATCCTTAGAATTCTTCCCTACCTTATTCCTGTGCTGAGATACAGGCTGCTCCAACCTGCTGTAAAATGCTTGATTTCGAGAGTGAGCGAAACTAATGAAAACATTGTTGGGGTAAAACCTAAAGGGAAAGACCTAGCACCAAATCCAATTTGCCATCTGATCTAACTTCTGGAGGCAGTCAAAATGATCCTTAGAATTCTTCCCTACCTTATTCCTGTGCTGAGATACAGGCTGCTCCAACCTGCTGTAAAATGCTTGATTTCGAGAGTGAGCGAAACTAATGAAAACATTGTTGGGGTAAAACCTAAAGGGAAAGACCTAGCACCAAATCCAATTTGCCATCTGATCTAACTTCTGGAGGCAGTCAAAATGATCCTTAGAATTCTTCCCTACCTTATTCCTGTGCTGAGATACAGGCTGCTCCAACCTGCTGTAAAATGCTTGATTTCGAGAGTGAGCGAAACTAATGAAAACATTGTTGGGGTAAAACCTAAAGGGAAAGACCTAGCACCAAATCCAATTTGCCATCTCATCTAACTTCTGGAGGCAGTCAAAATGATCCTTAGAATTCTTCCCTACCTTATTCCTGGTGCTGAGATACAGGCTGCTCCAACCTGCTGTAAAATGCTTGATTTCGAGAGTGAGCGAAACTAATGAAAACATTGTTGGGGTAAAACCTAAAGGGAAAGACCTAGCACCAAATCCAATTTGCCATCTGATCTAACTTCTGGAGGCAGTCAAAATGATCCTTAGAATTCTTCCCTACCTTATTCCTGTGCTGAGATACAGGCTGCTCCAACCTGCTGTAAAATGCTTGATTTCGAGAGTGAGCGAAACTAATGAAAACATTGTTGGGGTAAAACCTAAAGGGAAAGACCTAGCACCAAATCCAATTTGCCATCTGATCTAACTTCTGGAGGCAGTCAAAATGATCCTTAGAATTCTTCCCTACCTTATTCCTGTGCTGAGATACAGGCTGCTCCAACCTGCTGTAAAATGCTTGATTTCGAGAGTGAGCGAAACTAATGAAAACATTGTTGGGGTAAAACCTAAAGGGAAAGACCTAGCACCAAATCCAATTTGCCATCTGATCTAACTTCTGGAGGCAGTCAAAATGATCCTTAGAATTCTTCCCTACCTTATTCCTGTGCTGAGATACAGGCTGCTCCAACCTGCTGTAAAATGCTTGATTTCGAGAGTGAGCGAAACTAATGAAAACATTGTTGGGGTAAAACCTAAAGGGAAAGACCTAGCACCAAATCCAATTTGCCATCTGATCTAACTTCTGGAGGCAGTCAAAATGATCCTTAGAATTCTTCCCTACCTTATTCCTGTGCTGAGATACAGGCTGCTCCAACCTGCTGTAAAATGCTTGATTTCGAGAGTGAGCGAAACTAATGAAAACATTGTTGGGGTAAAACCTAAAGGGAAAGACCTAGCACCAAATCCAATTTGCCATCTGATCTAACTTCTGGAGGCAGTCAAAATGATCCTTAGAATTCTTCCCTACCTTATTCCTGTGCTGAGATACAGGCTGCTCCAACCTGCTGTAAAATGCTTGATTTCGAGAGTGAGCGAAACTAATGAAAACATTGTTGGGGTAAAACCTAAAGGGAAAGACCTAGCACCAAATCCAATTTGCCATCTGATCTAACTTCTGGAGGCAGTCAAAATGATCCTTAGAATTCTTCCCTACCTTATTCCTGTGCTGAGATACAGGCTGCTCCAACCTGCTGTAAAATGCTTGATTTCGAGAGTGAGCGAAACTAATGAAAACATTGTTGGGGTAAAACCTAAAGGGAAAGGCCTAGCACCAAATCCAATTTGCCATCTGATCTAACTTCTGGAGGCAGTCAAAATGATCCTTAGAATTCTTCCCTACCTTATTCCTGTGCTGAGATACAGGCTGCTCCAACCTGCTGTAAAATGCTTGATTTCGAGAGTGAGCGAAACTAATGAAAACATTGTTGGGGTAAAACCTAAAGGGAAAGGCCTAGCACCAAATCCAATTTGCCATCTGATCTAACTTCTGGAGGCAGTCAAAATGATCCTTAGAATTCTTCCCTACCTTATTCCTGTGCTGAGATACAGGCTGCTCCAACCTGCTGTAAAATGCTTGATTTCAAGAGTGAGCGAAACTAATGAAAACATTGTTGGGGTAAAACCTAAAGGGAAAGACCTAGCACCAAATCCAATTTGCCATCTGATCTAACTTCTGGAGGCAGTCAAAATGAGCCTTAGAATTCTTCCCTACCTTATTCCTGTGCTGAGATACAGGCTGCTCCAACCTGCTGTAAAATGCTTGATTTCGAGAGTGAGCGAAACTAATGAAAACATTGTTGGGGTAAAACCTAAAGGGAAAGACCTAGCACCAAATCCAATTTGCCATCTGATCTAACTTCTGGAGGCAGTCAAAATGATCCTTAGAATTCTTCCCTACCTTATTCCTGTGCTGAGATACAGGCTGCTCCAACCTGCTGTAAAATGCTTGATTTCGAGAGTGAGCGAAACTAATGAAAACATTGTTGGGGTAAAACCTAAAGGGAAAGACCTAGCACCAAATCCAATTTGCCATCTGATCTAACTTCTGGAGGCAGTCAAAATGAGTATTTGAATTCTTCCCTACCTTATTCCTGTGCTGAGATACAGGCTGCTCCAACCTGCTGTAAAATGCTTGATTTCGAGAGTGAGCGAAACTAATGAAAACATTGTTGGGGTAAAACCTAAAGGGAAAGACCTAGCACCAAATCCAATTTGCCATCTGATCTAACTTCTGGAGGCAGTCAAAATGATCCTTAGAATTCTTCCCTACCTTATTCCTGTGCTGAGATACAGGCTGCTCCAACCTGCTGTAAAATGCTTGATTTCGAGAGTGAGCGAAACTAATGAAAACATTGTTGGGGTAAAACCTAAAGGGAAAGACCTAGCACCAAATCCAATTTGCCATCTGATCTAACTTCTGGAGGCAGTCAAAATGATCCTTAGAATTCTTCCCTACCTTATTCCTGTGCTGAGATACAGGCTGCTCCAACCTGCTGTAAAATGCTTGATTTCGAGAGTGAGCGAAACTAATGAAAACATTGTTGGGGTAAAACCTAAAGGGAAAGACCTAGCACCAAATCCAATTTGCCATCTGATCTAACTTCTGGAGGCAGTCAAAATGATCCTTAGAATTCTTCCCTACCTTATTCCTGTGCTGAGATACAGGCTGCTCCAACCTGCTGTAAAATGCTTGATTTCGAGAGTGAGCGAAACTAATGAAAACATTGTTGGGGTAAAACCTAAAGGGAAAGACCTAGCACCAAATCCAATTTGCCATCTGATCTAACTTCTGGAGGCAGTCAAAATGATCCTTAGAATTCTTCCCTACCTTATTCCTGTGCTGAGATACAGGCTGCTCCAACCTGCTGTAAAATGCTTGATTTCGAGAGTGAGCGAAACTAATGAAAACATTGTTGGGGTAAAACCTAAAGGGAAAGACCTAGCACCAAATCCAATTTGCCATCTGATCTAACTTCTGGAGGCAGTCAAAATGATCCTTAGAATTCTTCCCTACCTTATTCCTGTGCTGAGATACAGGCTGCTCCAACCTGCTGTAAAATGCTTGATTTCGAGAGTGAGCGAAACTAATGAAAACATTGTTGGGGTAAAACCTAAAGGGAAAGACCTAGCACCAAATCCAATTTGCCATCTGATCTAACTTCTGGAGGCAGTCAAAATGATCCTTAGAATTCTTCCCTACCTTATTCCTGTGCTGAGATACAGGCTGCTCCAACCTGCTGTAAAATGCTTGATTTCGAGAGTGAGCGAAACTAATGAAAACATTGTTGGGGTAAAACCTAAAGGGAAAGACCTAGCACCAAATCCAATTTGCCATCTGATCTAACTTCTGGAGGCAGTCAAAATGATCCTTAGAATTCTTCCCTACCTTATTCCTGTGCTGAGATACAGGCTGCTCCAACCTGCTGTAAAATGCTTGATTTCGAGAGTGAGCGAAACTAATGAAAACATTGTTGGGGTAAAACCTAAAGGGAAAGACCTAGCACCAAATCCAATTTGCCATCTGATCTAACTTCTGGAGGCAGTCAAAATGATCCTTAGAATTCTTCCCTACCTTATTCCTGTGCTGAGATACAGGCTGCTCCAACCTGCTGTAAAATGCTTGATTTCGAGAGTGAGCGAAACTAATGAAAACATTGTTGGGGTAAAACCTAAAGGGAAAGACCTAGCACCAAATCCAATTTGCCATCTGATCTAACTTCTGGAGGCAGTCAAAATGATCCTTAGAATTCTTCCCTACCTTATTCCTGTGCTGAGATACAGGCTGCTCCAACCTGCTGTAAAATGCTTGATTTCGAGAGTGAGCGAAACTAATGAAAACATTGTTGGGGTAAAACCTAAAGGGAAAGACCTAGCACCAAATCCAATTTGCCATCTGATCTAACTTCTGGAGGCAGTCAAAATGATCCTTAGAATTCTTCCCTACCTTATTCCTGTGCTGAGATACAGGCTGCTCCAACCTGCTGTAAAATGCTTGATTTCGAGAGTGAGCGAAACTAATGAAAACATTGTTGGGGTAAAACCTAAAGGGAAAGACCTAGCACCAAATCCAATTTGCCATCTGATCTAACTTCTGGAGGCAGTCAAAATGATCCTTAGAATTCTTCCCTACCTTATTCCTGTGCTGAGATACAGGCTGCTCCAACCTGCTGTAAAATGCTTGATTTCGAGAGTGAGCGAAACTAATGAAAACATTGTTGGGGTAAAACCTAAAGGGAAAGACCTAGCAGCAAATCCAATTTGACATCTGATCTAACTTCTGGAGGCAGTCAAAATGATCCTTAGAATTCTTCCCTACCTTATTCCTGTGCTGAGATACAGGCTGCTCCAACCTGCTGTAAAATGCTTGATTTCGAGAGTGAGCGAAACTAATGAAAACATTGTTGGGGTAAAACCTAAAGGGAAAGACCTAGCACCAAATCCAATTTGCCATCTGATCTAACTTCTGGAGGCAGTCAAAATGAGTATTTGAATTCTTCCCTACCTTATTCCTGTGCTGAGATACAGGCTGCTCCAACCTGCTGTAAAATGCTTGATTTCGAGAGTGAACGAAACTAATGAAAACATTGTTGGGGTAAAACCTAAAGGGAAAGGCCTAGCACCAAATCCAATTTGCCATCTGATCTAACTTCTGGAGGCAGTCAAAATGAGTATTTGAATTCTTCCCTACCTTATTCCTGTGCTGAGATACAGGCTGCTCCAACCTGCTGTAAAATGCTTGATTTCGAGAGTGAGCGAAACTAATGAAAACATTGTTGGGGTAAAACCTAAAGGGAAAGACCTAGCACCAAATCCAATTTGCCATCTGATCTAACTTCTGGAGGCAGTCAAAATGATCCTTAGAATTCTTCCCTACCTTATTCCTGTGCTGAGATACAGGCTGCTCCAACCTGCTGTAAAATGCTTGATTTCGAGAGTGAGCGAAACTAATGAAAACATTGTTGGGGTAAAACCTAAAGGGAAAGACCTAGCACCAAATCCAATTTGCCATCTGATCTAACTTCTGGAGGCAGTCAAAATGATCCTTAGAATTCTTCCCTACCTTATTCCTGTGCTGAGATACAGGCTGCTCCAACCTGCTGTAAAATGCTTGATTTCGAGAGTGAGCGAAACTAATGAAAACATTGTTGGGGTAAAACCTAAAGGGAAAGACCTAGCACCAAATTCCATGGGCCATCTGATCTAACTTCTGGAGGCAGTCAAAATGATCCTTAGAATTCTTCCCTACCTTATTCCTGTGCTGAGATACAGGCTGCTCCAACCTGCTGTAAAATGCTTGATTTCGAGAGTGAGCGAAACTAATGAAAACATTGTTGGGGTAAAACCTAAAGGGAAAGACCTAGCACCAAATTCCATTGGCCATCTGATCTAACTTCTGGAGGCAGTCAAAATGATCCTTAGAATTCTTCCCTACCTTATTCCTGTGCTGAGATACAGGCTGCTCCAACCTGCTGTAAAATGCTTGATTTCGAGAGTGAGCGAAACTAATGAAAACATTGTTGGGGTAAAACCTAAAGGGAAAGGCCTAGCACCAAATTGCATTGGCCATCTGATCTAACTTTTGGAGGCAGTCAAAATGAGTATTTGAATTCTTCCCTACCTTATTCCTGTGCTGAGATACAGGCTGCTCCAACCTGCTGTAAAATGCTTGATTTCGAGAGTGAGCGAAACTAATGAAAACATTGTTGGGGTAAAACCTAAAGGGAAAGACCTAGCACCAAATCCAATTTGCCATCTGATCTAACTTCTGGAGGCAGTCAAAATGATCCTTAGAATTCTTCCCTACCTTATTCCTGTGCTGAGATACAGGCTGCTCCAACCTGCTGTAAAATGCTTGATTTCAAGAGTGAGCGAAACTAATGAAAACATTGTTGGGGTAAAACCTAAAGGGAAAGACCTAGCACCAAATCCAATTTGCCATCTGATCTAACTTCTGGAGGCAGTCAAAATGATCCTTAGAATTCTTCCCTACCTTATTCCTGTGCTGAGATACAGGCTGCTCCAACCTGCTGTAAAATGCTTGATTTCGAGAGTGAGCGAAACTAATGAAAACATTGTTGGGGTAAAACCTAAAGGGAAAGACCTAGCACCAAATCCAATTTGCCATCTGATCTAACTTCTGGAGGCAGTCAAAATGATCCTTAGAATTCTTCCCTACCTTATTCCTGTGCTGAGATACAGGCTGCTCCAACCTGCTGTAAAATGCTTGATTTCGAGAGTGAGCGAAACTAATGAAAACATTGTTGGGGTAAAACCTAAAGGGAAAGACCTAGCACCAAATCCAATTGGCCATCTGATCTAACTTCTGGAGGCAGTCAAAATGATCCTTAGAATTCTTCCCTACCTTATTCCTGTGCTGAGATACAGGCTGCTCCAACCTGCTGTAAAATGCTTGATTTCGAGAGTGAGCGAAACTAATGAAAACATTGTTGGGGTAAAACCTAAAGGGAAAGACCTAGCACCAAATCCAATTTGCCATCTGATCTAACTTCTGGAGGCAGTCAAAATGATCCTTAGAATTCTTCCCTACCTTATTCCTGTGCTGAGATACAGGCTGCTCCAACCTGCTGTAAAATGCTTGATTTCGAGAGTGAGCGAAACTAATGAAAACATTGTTGGGGTAAAACCTAAAGGGAAAGACCTAGCACCAAATCCAATTTGCCATCTGATCTAACTTCTGGAGGCAGTCAAAATGATCCTTAGAATTCTTCCCTACCTTATTCCTGTGCTGAGATACAGGCTGCTCCAACCTGCTGTAAAATGCTTGATTTCGAGAGTGAGCGAAACTAATGAAAACATTGTTGGGGTAAAACCTAAAGGGAAAGACCTAGCACCAAATTCCATTGGCCATCTGATCTAACTTCTGGAGGCAGTCAAAATGAGTATTTGAATTCTTCCCTACCTTATTCCTGTGCTGAGATACAGGCTGCTCCAACCTGCTGTAAAATGCTTGATTTCGAGAGTGAGCGAAACTAATGAAAACATTGTTGGGGTAAAACCTAAAGGGAAAGACCTAGCACCAAATCCAATTTGCCATCTGATCTAACTTCTGGAGGCAGTCAAAATGATCCTTAGAATTCTTCCCTACCTTATTCCTGTGCTGAGATACAGGCTGCTCCAACCTGCTGTAAAATGCTTGATTTCGAGAGTGAGCGAAACTAATGAAAACATTGTTGGGGTAAAACCTAAAGGGAAAGACCTAGCACCAAATCCAATTTGCCATCTGATCTAACTTCTGGAGGCAGTCAAAATGATCCTTAGAATTCTTCCCTACCTTATTCCTGTGCTGAGATACAGGCTGCTCCAACCTGCTGTAAAATGCTTGATTTCGAGAGTGAGCGAAACTAATGAAAACATTGTTGGGGTAAAACCTAAAGGGAAAGACCTAGCACCAAATCCAATTTGCCATCTGATCTAACTTCTGGAGGCAGTCAAAATGATCCTTAGAATTCTTCCCTACCTTATTCCTGTGCTGAGATACAGGCTGCTCCAACCTGCTGTAAAATGCTTGATTTCGAGAGTGAGCGAAACTAATGAAAACATTGTTGGGGTAAAACCTAAAGGGAAAGACCTAGCACCAAATCCAATTTGCCATCTGATCTAACTTCTGGAGGCAGTCAAAATGATCCTTAGAATTCTTCCCTACCTTATTCCTGTGCTGAGATACAGGCTGCTCCAACCTGCTGTAAAATGCTTGATTTCGAGAGTGAGCGAAACTAATGAAAACATTGTTGGGGTAAAACCTAAAGGGAAAGACCTAGCACCAAATCCAATTTGCCATCTGATCTAACTTCTGGAGGCAGTCAAAATGATCCTTAGAATTCTTCCCTACCTTATTCCTGTGCTGAGATACAGGCTGCTCCAACCTGCTGTAAAATGCTTGATTTCGAGAGTGAGCGAAACTAATGAAAACATTGTTGGGGTAAAACCTAAAGGGAAAGACCTAGCAGCAAATCCAATTTGACATCTGATCTAACTTCTGGAGGCAGTCAAAATGATCCTTAGAATTCTTCCCTACCTTATTCCTGTGCTGAGATACAGGCTGCTCCAACCTGCTGTAAAATGCTTGATTTCGAGAGTGAGCGAAACTAATGAAAACATTGTTGGGGTAAAACCTAAAGGGAAAGACCTAGCACCAAATTCCATTGGCCATCTGATCTAACTTCTGGAGGCAGTCAAAATGAGTATTTGAATTCTTCCCTACCTTATTCCTGTGCTGAGATACAGGCTGCTCCAACCTGCTGTAAAATGCTTGATTTCGAGAGTGAGCGAAACTAATGAAAACATTGTTGGGGTAAAACCTAAAGGGAAAGACCTAGCACCAAATCCAATTTGCCATCTGATCTAACTTCTGGAGGCAGTCAAAATGATCCTTAGAATTCTTCCCTACCTTATTCCTGTGCTGAGATACAGGCTGCTCCAACCTGCTGTAAAATGCTTGATTTCGAGAGTGAGCGAAACTAATGAAAACATTGTTGGGGTAAAACCTAAAGGGAAAGACCTAGCACCAAATCCAATTTGCCATCTGATCTAACTTCTGGAGGCAGTCAAAATGATCCTTAGAATTCTTCCCTACCTTATTCCTGTGCTGAGATACAGGCTGCTCCAACCTGCTGTAAAATGCTTGATTTCGAGAGTGAGCGAAACTAATGAAAACATTGTTGGGGTAAAACCTAAAGGGAAAGACCTAGCACCAAATCCAATTTGCCATCTGATCTAACTTCTGGAGGCAGTCAAAATGATCCTTAGAATTCTTCCCTACCTTATTCCTGTGCTGAGATACAGGCTGCTCCAACCTGCTGTAAAATGCTTGATTTCGAGAGTGAGCGAAACTAATGAAAACATTGTTGGGGTAAAACCTAAAGGGAAAGACCTAGCACCAAATCCAATTTGCCATCTGATCTAACTTCTGGAGGCAGTCAAAATGATCCTTAGAATTCTTCCCTACCTTATTCCTGTGCTGAGATACAGGCTGCTCCAACCTGCTGTAAAATGCTTGATTTCGAGAGTGAGCGAAACTAATGAAAACATTGTTGGGGTAAAACCTAAAGGGAAAGACCTAGCACCAAATCCAATTTGCCATCTGATCTAACTTCTGGAGGCAGTCAAAATGAATATTTGAATTCTTCCCTACCTTATTCCTGTGCTGAGATACAGGCTGCTCCAACCTGCTGTAAAATGCTTGATTTCGAGAGTGAGCGAAACTAATGAAAACATTGTTGGGGTAAAACCTAAAGGGAAAGACCTAGCAGCAAATCCAATTTGACATCTGATCTAACTTCTGGAGGCAGTCAAAATGATCCTTAGAATTCTTCCCTACCTTATTCCTGTGCTGAGATACAGGCTGCTCCAACCTGCTGTAAAATGCTTGATTTCGAGAGTGAGCGAAACTAATGAAAACATTGTTGGGGTAAAACCTAAAGGGAAAGACCTAGCACCAAATCCAATTTGCCATCTGATCTAACTTCTGGAGGCAGTCAAAATGATCCTTAGAATTCTTCCCTACCTTATTCCTGTGCTGAGATACAGGCTGCTCCAACCTGCTGTAAAATGCTTGATTTCGAGAGTGAGCGAAACTAATGAAAACATTGTTGGGGTAAAACCTAAAGGGAAAGACCTAGCACCAAATCCAATTTGCCATCTGATCTAACTTCTGGAGGCAGTCAAAATGATCCTTAGAATTCTTCCCTACCTTATTCCTGTGCTGAGATACAGGCTGCTCCAACCTGCTGTAAAATGCTTGATTTCGAGAGTGAGCGAAACTAATGAAAACATTGTTGGGGTAAAACCTAAAGGGAAAGACCTAGCACCAAATCCAATTTGCCATCTGATCTAACTTCTGGAGGCAGTCAAAATGATCCTTAGAATTCTTCCCTACCTTATTCCTGTGCTGAGATACAGGCTGCTCCAACCTGCTGTAAAATGCTTGATTTCGAGAGTGAGCGAAACTAGTGAAAACATTGTTGGGGTAAAACCTAAAGGGAAAGACCTAGCACCAAATTCCATTGGCCATCTGATCTAACTTCTGGAGGCAGTCAAAATGATCCTTAGAATTCTTCCCTACCTTATTCCTGTGCTGAGATACAGGCTACTCCAACCTGCTGTAAAATGCTTGATTTCGAGAGTGAGCGAAACTAATGAAAACATTGTTGGGGTAAAACCTAAAGGGAAAGGCCTAGCACCAAATCCAATTTGCCATCTGATCTAACTTCTGGAGGCAGTCAAAATGATCCTTAGAATTCTTCCCTACCTTATTCCTGTGCTGAGATACAGGCTGCTCCAACCTGCTGTAAAATGCTTGATTTCGAGAGTGAGCGAAACTAATGAAAACATTGTTGGGGTAAAACCTAAAGGGAAAGACCTAGCACCAAATCCAATTTGCCATCTGATCTAACTTCTGGAGGCAGTCAAAATGATCCTTAGAATTCTTCCCTACCTTATTCCTGTGCTGAGATACAGGCTGCTCCAACCTGCTGTAAAATGCTTGATTTCGAGAGTGAGCGAAACTAATGAAAACATTGTTGGGGTAAAACCTAAAGGGAAAGACCTAGCACCAAATCCAATTTGCCATCTGATCTAACTTCTGGAGGCAGTCAAAATGATCCTTAGAATTCTTCCCTACCTTATTCCTGTGCTGAGATACAGGCTGCTCCAACCTGCTGTAAAATGCTTGATTTCGAGAGTGAGCGAAACTAATGAAAACATTGTTGGGGTAAAACCTAAAGGGAAAGACCTAGCACCAAATCCAATTTGCCATCTGATCTAACTTCTGGAGGCAGTCAAAATGATCCTTAGAATTCTTCCCTACCTTATTCCTGTGCTGAGATACAGGCTGCTCCAACCTGCTGTAAAATGCTTGATTTCGAGAGTGAGCGAAACTAATGAAAACATTGTTGGGGTAAAACCTAAAGGGAAAGACCTAGCACCAAATCCAATTTGCCATCTGATCTAACTTCTGGAGGCAGTCAAAATGATCCTTAGAATTCTTCCCTACCTTATTCCTGTGCTGAGATACAGGCTGCTCCAACCTGCTGTAAAATGCTTGATTTCGAGAGTGAGCGAAACTAATGAAAACATTGTTGGGGTAAAACCTAAAGGGAAAGACCTAGCACCAAATCCAATTTGCCATCTGATCTAACTTCTGGAGGCAGTCAAAATGATCCTTAGAATTCTTCCCTACCTTATTCCTGTGCTGAGATACAGGCTGCTCCAACCTGCTGTAAAATGCTTGATTTCGAGAGTGAGCGAAACTAATGAAAACATTGTTGGGGTAAAACCTAAAGGGAAAGACCTAGCACCAAATCCAATTTGCCATCTGATCTAACTTCTGGAGGCAGTCAAAATGATCCTTAGAATTCTTCCCTACCTTATTCCTGTGCTGAGATACAGGCTGCTCCAACCTGCTGTAAAATGCTTGATTTCGAGAGTGAGCGAAACTAATGAAAACATTGTTGGGGTAAAACCTAAAGGGAAAGACCTAGCACCAAATTCCATTGGCCATCTGATCTAACTTCTGGAGGCAGTCAAAATGAGTATTTGAATTCTTCCCTACCTTATTCCTGTGCTGAGATACAGGCTGCTCCAACCTGCTGTAAAATGCTTGATTTCGAGAGTGAGCGAAACTAATGAAAACATTGTTGGGGTAAAACCTAAAGGGAAAGACCTAGCACCAAATCCAATTTGCCATCTGATCTAACTTCTGGAGGCAGTCAAAATGATCCTTAGAATTCTTCCCTACCTTATTCCTGTGCTGAGATACAGGCTGCTCCAACCTGCTGTAAAATGCTTGATTTCGAGAGTGAGCGAAACTAATGAAAACATTGTTGGGGTAAAACCTAAAGGGAAAGACCTAGCACCAAATCCAATTTGCCATCTGATCTAACTTCTGGAGGCAGTCAAAATGATCCTTAGAATTCTTCCCTACCTTATTCCTGTGCTGAGATACAGGCTGCTCCAACCTGCTGTAAAATGCTTGATTTCGAGAGTGAGCGAAACTAATGAAAACATTGTTGGGGTAAAACCTAAAGGGAAAGACCTAGCACCAAATCCAATTTGCCATCTGATCTAACATCTGGAGGCAGTCAAAATGATCCTTAGAATTCTTCCCTACCTTATTCCTGTGCTGAGATACAGGCTGCTCCAACCTGCTGTAAAATGCTTGATTTCGAGAGTGAGCGAAACTAATGAAAACATTGTTGGGGTAAAACCTAAAGGGAAAGACCTAGCACCAAATCCAATTTGCCATCTGATCTAACTTCTGGAGGCAGTCAAAATGATCCTTAGAATTCTTCCCTACCTTATTCCTGTGCTGAGATACAGGCTGCTCCAACCTGCTGTAAAATGCTTGATTTCGAGAGTGAGCGAAACTAATGAAAAGATTGTTGGGGTAAAACCTAAAGGGAAAGACCTAGCACCAAATCCAATTTGCCATCTGATCTAACTTCTGGAGGCAGTCAAAATGATCCTTAGAATTCTTCCCTACCTTATTCCTGTGCTGAGATACAGGCTGCTCCAACCTGCTGTAAAATGCTTGATTTCGAGAGTGAGCGAAACTAATGAAAACATTGTTGGGGTAAAACCTAAAGGGAAAGACCTAGCACCAAATCCAATTTGCCATCTGATCTAACTTCTGGAGGCAGTCAAAATGATCCTTAGAATTCTTCCCTACCTTATTCCTGTGCTGAGATACAGGCTGCTCCAACCTGCTGTAAAATGCTTGATTTCGAGAGTGAGCGAAACTAATGAAAACATTGTTGGGGTAAAACCTAAAGGGAAAGACCTAGCACCAAATCCAATTTGCCATCTGATCTAACTTCTGGAGGCAGTCAAAATGATCCTTAGAATTCTTCCCTACCTTATTCCTGTGCTGAGATACAGGCTGCTCCAACCTGCTGTAAAATGCTTGATTTCGAGAGTGAGCGAAACTAATGAAAACATTGTTGGGGTAAAACCTAAAGGGAAAGACCTAGCAGCAAATCCAATTTGACATCTGATCTAACTTCTGGAGGCAGTCAAAATGATCCTTAGAATTCTTCCCTACCTTATTCCTGTGCTGAGATACAGGCTGCTCCAACCTGCTGTAAAATGCTTGATTTCGAGAGTGAGCGAAACTAATGAAAACATTGTTGGGGTAAAACCTAAAGGGAAAGACCTAGCACCAAATCCAATTTGCCATCTGATCTAACTTCTGGAGGCAGTCAAAATGAGTATTTGAATTCTTCCCTACCTTATTCCTGTGCTGAGATACAGGCTGCTCCAACCTGCTGTAAAATGCTTGATTTCGAGAGTGAGCGAAACTAATGAAAACATTGTTGGGGTAAAACCTAAAGGGAAAGGCCTAGCACCAAATCCAATTTGCCATCTGATCTAACTTCTGGAGGCAGTCAAAATGATCCTTAGAATTCTTCCCTACCTTATCTCTGTGCTGAGATACAGGCTGCTCCAACCTGCTGTAAAATGCTTGATTTCGAGAGTGAGCGAAACTAATGAAAACATTGTTGGGGTAAAACCTAAAGGGAAACGTCTAGCACCAAATTCCATTGGCCATCTGATCTAACTTCTGGAGGCAGTCAAAATGATCCTTAGAATTCTTCCCTACCTTATTCCTGTGCTGAGATACAGGCTGCTCCAACCTGCTGTAAAATGCTTGATTTCGAGAGTGAGCGAAACTAATGAAAACATTGTTGGGGTAAAACCTAAAGGGAAAGACCTAGCACCAAATCCAATTTGCCATCTGATCTAACTTCTGGAGGCAGTCAAAATGATCCTTAGAATTCTTCCCTACCTTATTCCTGTGCTGAGATACAGGCTGCTCCAACCTGCTGTAAAATGCTTGATTTCGAGAGTGAGCGAAACTAATGAAAACATTGTTGGGGTAAAACCTAAAGGGAAAGACCTAGCACCAAATCCAATTTGCCATCTGATCTAACATCTGGAGGCAGTCAAAATGATCCTTAGAATTCTTCCCTACCTTATTCCTGTGCTGAGATACAGGCTGCTCCAACCTGCTGTAAAATGCTTGATTTCGAGAGTGAGCGAAACTAATGAAAACATTGTTGGGGTAAAACCTAAAGGGAAAGGCCTAGCACCAAATCCAATTTGCCATCTGATCTAACTTCTGGAGGCAGTCAAAATGAGTATTTGAATTCTTCCCTACCTTATTCCTGTGCTGAGATACAGGCTGCTCCAACCTGCTGTAAAATGCTTGATTTCGAGAGTGAGCGAAACTAATGAAAACATTGTTGGGGTAAAACCTAAAGGGAAAGACCTAGCACCAAATCCAATTTGCCATCTGATCTAACTTCTGGAGGCAGTCAAAATGATCCTTAGAATTCTTCCCTACCTTATTCCTGTGCTGAGATACAGGCTGCTCCAACCTGCTGTAAAATGCTTGATTTCGAGAGTGAGCGAAACTAATGAAAACATTGTTGGGGTAAAACCTAAAGGGAAAGACCTAGCACCAAATCCAATTTGCCATCTGATCTAACTTCTGGAGGCAGTCAAAATGATCCTTAGAATTCTTCCCTACCTTATTCCTGTGCTGAGATACAGGCTGCTCCAACCTGCTGTAAAATGCTTGATTTCGAGAGTGAGCGAAACTAATGAAAACATTGTTGGGGTAAAACCTAAAGGGAAAGACCTAGCACCAAATCCAATTTGCCATCTGATCTAACTTCTGGAGGCAGTCAAAATGATCCTTAGAATTCTTCCCTACCTTATTCCTGTGCTGAGATACAGGCTGCTCCAACCTGCTGTAAAATGCTTGATTTCGAGAGTGAGCGAAACTAATGAAAACATTGTTGGGGTAAAACCTAAAGGGAAAGGCCTAGCACCAAATCCAATTTGCCATCTGATCTAACTTCTGGAGGCAGTCAAAATGAGTATTTGAATTCTTCCCTACCTTATTCCTGTGCTGAGATACAGGCTGCTCCAACCTGCTGTAAAATGCTTGATTTCGAGAGTGAGCGAAACTAATGAAAACATTGTTGGGGTAAAACCTAAAGGGAAAGACCTAGCACCAAATCCAATTTGCCATCTGATCTAACTTCTGGAGGCAGTCAAAATGATCCTTAGAATTCTTCCCTACCTTATTCCTGTGCTGAGATACAGGCTGCTCCAACCTGCTGTAAAATGCTTGATTTCGAGAGTGAGCGAAACTAATGAAAACATTGTTGGGGTAAAACCTAAAGGGAAAGACCTAGCACCAAATCCAATTTGCCATCTGATCTAACTTCTGGAGGCAGTCAAAATGATCCTTAGAATTCTTCCCTACCTTATTCCTGTGCTGAGATACAGGCTGCTCCAACCTGCTGTAAAATGCTTGATTTCGAGAGTGAGCGAAACTAATGAAAACATTGTTGGGGTAAAACCTAAAGGGAAAGACCTAGCACCAAATCCAATTTGCCATCTGATCTAACTTCTGGAGGCAGTCAAAATGATCCTTAGAATTCTTCCCTACCTTATTCCTGTGCTGAGATACAGGCTGCTCCAACCTGCTGTAAAATGCTTGATTTCGAGAGTGAGCGAAACTAATGAAAACATTGTTGGGGTAAAACCTAAAGGGAAAGACCTAGCACCAAATCCAATTTGCCATCTCATCTAACTTCTGGAGGCAGTCAAAATGATCCTTAGAATTCTTCCCTACCTTATTCCTGTGCTGAGATACAGGCTGCTCCAACCTGCTGTAAAATGCTTGATTTCGAGAGTGAGCGAAACTAATGAAAACATTGTTGGGGTAAAACCTAAAGGGAAAGACCTAGCACCAAATCCAATTTGCCATCTGATCTAACTTCTGGAGGCAGTCAAAATGATCCTTAGAATTCTTCCCTGCCTTATCTCTGTGCTGAGATACAGGCTGCTCCAACCTGCTGTAAAATGCTTGATTTCGAGAGTGAGCGAAACTAATGAAAACATTGTTGGGGTAAAACCTAAAGGGAAAGACCTAGCACCAAATCCAATTTGCCATCTGATCTAACTTCTGGAGGCAGTCAAAATGATCCTTAGAATTCTTCCCTACCTTATTCCTGTGCTGAGATACAGGCTGCTCCAACCTGCTGTAAAATGCTTGATTTCGAGAGTGAGCGAAACTAATGAAAACATTGTTGGGGTAAAACCTAAAGGGAAAGACCTAGCACCAAATCCAATTTGCCATCTGATCTAACTTCTGGAGGCAGTCAAAATGATCCTTAGAATTCTTCCCTACCTTATTCCTGTGCTGAGATACAGGCTGCTCCAACCTGCTGTAAAATGCTTGATTTTGAGAGTGAGTGAAACTAATGAAAACATTGTTGGGGTAAAACCTAAAGGGAAAGACCTAGCACCAAATCCAATTTGCCATCTGATCTAACTTCTGGAGGCAGTCAAAATGATCCTTAGAATTCTTCCCTACCTTATTCCTGTGCTGAGATACAGGCTGCTCCAACCTGCTGTAAAATGCTTGATTTTGAGAGTGAGCGAAACTAATGAAAACATTGTTGGGGTAAAACCTAAAGGGAAAGACCTAGCACCAAATCCAATTTGCCATCTGATCTAACTTCTGGAGGCAGTCAAAATGAGTATTTGAATTCTTCCCTACCTTATTCCTGTGCTGAGATACAGGCTGCTCCAACCTGCTGTAAAATGCTTGATTTCGAGAGTGAGCGAAACTAATGAAAACATTGTTGGGGTAAAACCTAAAGGGAAAGGCCTAGCACCAAATCCAATTTGCCATCTGATCTAACTTCTGGAGGCAGTCAAAATGATCCTTAGAATTCTTCCCTGCCTTATCTCTGTGCTGAGATACAGGCTGCTCCAACCTGCTGTAAAATGCTTGATTTCGAGAGTGAGCGAAACTAATGAAAACATTGTTGGGGTAAAACCTAAAGGGAAAGACCTAGCACCAAATCCAATTTGCCATCTGATCTAACTTCTGGAGGCAGTCAAAATGATCCTTAGAATTCTTCCCTACCTTATTCCTGTGCTGAGATACAGGCTGCTCCAACCTGCTGTAAAATGCTTGATTTCGAGAGTGAGCGAAACTAATGAAAACATTGTTGGGGTAAAACCTAAAGGGAAAGACCTAGCACCAAATCCAATTTGCCATCTGATCTAACTTCTGGAGGCAGTCAAAATGATCCTTAGAATTCATCCCTACCTTATTCCTGTGCTGAGATACAGGCTGCTCCAACCTGCTGTAAAATGCTTGATTTCGAGAGTGAGCGAAACTAATGAAAACATTGTTGGGGTAAAACCTAAAGGGAAAGACCTAGCACCAAATCCAATTTGCCATCTGATCTAACTTCTGGAGGCAGTCAAAATGATCCTTAGAATTCTTCCCTACCTTATTCCTGTGCTGAGATACAGGCTGCTCCAACCTGCTGTAAAATGCTTGATTTCGAGAGTGAGCGAAACTAATGAAAACATTGTTGGGGTAAAACCTAAAGGGAAAGACCTAGCACCAAATCCAATTTGCCATCTGATCTAACTTCTGGAGGCAGTCAAAATGATCCTTAGAATTCTTCCCTACCTTATTCCTGTGCTGAGATACAGGCTGCTCCAACCTGCTGTAAAATGCTTGATTTCGAGAGTGAGCGAAACTAATGAAAACATTGTTGGGGTAAAACCTAAAGGGAAAGACCTAGCACCAAATCCAATTTGCCATCTGATCTAACTTCTGGAGGCAGTCAAAATGATCCTTAGAATTCTTCCCTACCTTATTCCTGTGCTGAGATACAGGCTGCTCCAACCTGCTGAAAAATGCTTGATTTCGAGAGTGAGCGAAACTAATGAAAACATTGTTGGGGTAAAACCTAAAGGGAAAGGCCTAGCACCAAATCCAATTTGCCATCTGATCTAACTTCTGGAGGCAGTCAAAATGATCCTTAGAATTCTTCCCTACCTTATTCCTGTGCTGAGATACAGGCTGCTCCAACCTGCTGTAAAATGCTTGATTTCAAGAGTGAGCGAAACTAATGAAAACATTGTTGGGGTAAAACCTAAAGGGAAAGGCCTAGCACCAAATCCAATTTGCCATCTGATCTAACTTCTGGAGGCAGTCAAAATGAGTATTTGAATTCTTCCCTACCTTATTCCTGTGCTGAGATACAGGCTGCTCCAACCTGCTGTAAAATGCTTGATTTCGAGAGTGAGCGAAACTAATGAAAACATTGTTGGGGTAAAACCTAAAGGGAAAGGCCTAGCACCAAATTCCATTGGTCATCTGATCTAACTTCTGGAGGCAGTCAAAATGATCCTTAGAATTCTTCCCTACCTTATTCCTGTGCTGAGATACAGGCTGCTCCAACCTGCTGTAAAATGCTTGATTTCGAGAGTGAGCGAAACTAATGAAAACATTGTTGGGGTAAAACCTAAAGGGAAAGACCTAGCACCAAATCCAATTTGCCATCTGATCTAACTTCTGGAGGCAGTCAAAATGATCCTTAGAATTCTTCCCTACCTTATTCCTGTGCTGAGATACAGGCTGCTCCAACCTGCTGTAAAATGCTTGATTTCAAGAGTGAGCGAAACTAATGAAAACATTGTTGGGGTAAAACCTAAAGGGAAAGACCTAGCACCAAATCCAATTTGCCATCTGATCTAACTTCTGGAGGCAGTCAAAATGAGTATTTGAATTCTTCCCTACCTTATTCCTGTGCTGAGATACAGGCTGCTCCAACCTGCTGTAAAATGCTTGATTTCGAGAGTGAGCGAAACTAATGAAAACATTGTTGGGGTAAAACCTAAAGGGAAAGACCTAGCACCAAATCCAATTTGCCATCTGATCTAACTTCTGGAGGCAGTCAAAATGATCCTTAGAATTCTTCCCTACCTTATTCCTGTGCTGAGATACAGGCTGCTCCAACCTGCTGTAAAATGCTTGATTTCGAGAGTGAGCGAAACTAATGAAAACATTGTTGGGGTAAAACCTAAAGGGAAAGACCTAGCACCAAATCCAATTTGCCATCTGATCTAACTTCTGGAGGCAGTCAAAATGATCCTTAGAATTCTTCCCTACCTTATTCCTGTGCTGAGATACAGGCTGCTCCAACCTGCTGTAAAATGCTTGATTTCGAGAGTGAGCGAAACTAATGAAAACATTGTTGGGGTAAAACCTAAAGGGAAAGACCTAGCACCAAATCCAATTTGCCATCTGATCTAACTTCTGGAGGCAGTCAAAATGATCCTTAGAATTCTTCCCTACCTTATTCCTGTGCTGAGATACAGGCTGCTCCAACCTGCTGTAAAATGCTTGATTTCGAGAGTGAGCGAAACTAATGAAAACATTGTTGGGGTAAAACCTAAAGGGAAAGACCTAGCACCAAATCCAATTTGCCATCTGATCTAACTTCTGGAGGCAGTCAAAATGATCCTTAGAATTCTTCCCTACCTTATTCCTGTGCTGAGATACAGGCTGCTCCAACCTGCTGTAAAATGCTTGATTTCGAGAGTGAGCGAAACTAATGAAAACATTGTTGGGGTAAAACCTAAAGGGAAAGACCTAGCACCAAATCCAATTTGCCATCTGATCTAACTTCTGGAGGCAGTCAAAATGAGTATTTGAATTCTTCCCTACCTTATTCCTGTGCTGAGATACAGGCTGCTCCAACCTGCTGTAAAATGCTTGATTTCGAGAGTGAGCGAAACTAATGAAAACATTGTTGGGGTAAAACCTAAAGGGAAAGGCCTAGCACCAAATCCAATTTGCCATCTGATCTAACTTCTGGAGGCAGTCAAAATGATCCTTAGAATTCTTCCCTACCTTATCTCTGTGCTGAGATACAGGCTGCTCCAACCTGCTGTAAAATGCTTGATTTCGAGAGTGAGCGAAACTAATGAAAACATTGTTGGGGTAAAACCTAAAGGGAAAGACCTAGCACCAAATCCAATTTGCCATCTGATCTAACTTCTGGAGGCAGTCAAAATGATCCTTAGAATTCTTCCCTACCTTATTCCTGTGCTGAGATACAGGCTGCTCCAACCTGCTGTAAAATGCTTGATTTCGAGAGTGAGCGAAACTAATGAAAACATTGTTGGGGTAAAACCTAAAGGGAAAGACCTAGCACCAAATCCAATTTGCCATCTGATCTAACTTCTGGAGGCAGTCAAAATGATCCTTAGAATTCTTCCCTACCTTATTCCTGTGCTGAGATACAGGCTGCTCCAACCTGCTGTAAAATGCTTGATTTCGAGAGTGAGCGAAACTAATGAAAACATTGTTGGGGTAAAACCTAAAGGGAAAGACCTAGCACCAAATCCAATTTGCCATCTGATCTAACTTCTGGAGGCAGTCAAAATGAGTATTTGAATTCTTCCCTACCTTATTCCTGTGCTGAGATACAGGCTGCTCCAACCTGCTGTAAAATGCTTGATTTCGAGAGTGAGCGAAACTAATGAAAACATTGTTGGGGTAAAACCTAAAGGGAAAGACCTAGCACCAAATCCAATTTGCCATCTGATCTAACTTCTGGAGGCAGTCAAAATGATCCTTAGAATTCTTCCCTACCTTATTCCTGTGCTGAGATACAGGCTGCTCCAACCTGCTGTAAAATGCTTGATTTCGAGAGTGAGCGAAACTAATGAAAACATTGTTGGGGTAAAACCTAAAGGGAAAGACCTAGCACCAAATCCAATTTGCCATCTGATCTAACTTCTGGAGGCAGTCAAAATGATCCTTAGAATTCTTCCCTACCTTATTCCTGTGCTGAGATACAGGCTGCTCCAACCTGCTGTAAAATGCTTGATTTCGAGAGTGAGCGAAACTAATGAAAACATTGTTGGGGTAAAACCTAAAGGGAAAGGCCTAGCACCAAATTCCATTGGCCATCTGATCTAACTTCTGGAGGCAGTCAAAATGATCCTTAGAATTCTTCCCTACCTTATTCCTGTGCTGAGATACAGGCTGCTCCAACCTGCTGTAAAATGCTTGATTTCGAGAGTGAGCGAAACTAATGAAAACATTGTTGGGGTAAAACCTAAAGGGAAAGGCCTAGCACCAAATCCAATTTGCCATCTGATCTAACTTCTGGAGGCAGTCAAAATGAGTATTTGAATTCTTCCCTACCTTATTCCTGTGCTGAGATACAGGCTGCTCCAACCTGCTGTAAAATGCTTGATTTCGAGAGTGAGCGAAACTAATGAAAACATTGTTGGGGTAAAACCTAAAGGGAAAGGCCTAGCACCAAATCCAATTTGCCATCTGATCTAACTTCTGGAGGCAGTCAAAATGAGTATTTGAATTCTTCCCTACCTTATTCCTGTGCTGAGATACAGGCTGCTCCAACCTGCTGTAAAATGCTTGATTTCGAGAGTGAGCGAAACTAATGAAAACATTGTTGGGGTAAAACCTAAAGGGAAAGACCTAGCACCAAATCCAATTTGCCATCTGATCTAACTTCTGGAGGCAGTCAAAATGATCCTTAGAATTCTTCCCTACCTTATTCCTGTGCTGAGATACAGGCTGCTCCAACCTGCTGTAAAATGCTTGATTTCGAGAGTGAGCGAAACTAATGAAAACATTGTTGGGGTAAAACCTAAAGGGAAAGGCCTAGCACCAAATCCAATTTGCCATCTGATCTAACTTCTGGAGGCAGTCAAAATGATCCTTAGAATTCTTCCCTACCTTATCTCTGTGCTGAGATACAGGCTGCTCCAACCTGCTGTAAAATGCTTGATTTCGAGAGTGAGCGAAACTAATGAAAACATTGTTGGGGTAAAACCTAAAGGGAAAGACCTAGCACCAAATCCAATTTGCCATCTGATCTAACTTCTGGAGGCAGTCAAAATGAGTATTTGAATTCTTCCCTACCTTATTCCTGTGCTGAGATACAGGCTGCTCCAACCTGCTGTAAAATGCTTGATTTCGAGAGTGAGCGAAACTAATGAAAACATTGTTGGGGTAAAACCTAAAGGGAAAGACCTAGCACCAAATCCAATTTGCCATCTGATCTAACTTCTGGAGGCAGTCAAAATGATCCTTAGAATTCTTCCCTACCTTATTCCTGTGCTGAGATACAGGCTGCTCCAACCTGCTGTAAAATGCTTGATTTCGAGAGTGAGCGAAACTAATGAAAACATTGTTGGGGTAAAACCTAAAGGGAAAGACCTAGCACCAAATCCAATTTGCCATCTGATCTAACTTCTGGAGGCAGTCAAAATGATCCTTAGAATTCTTCCCTACCTTATTCCTGTGCTGAGATACAGGCTGCTCCAACCTGCTGTAAAATGCTTGATTTCGAGAGTGAGCGAAACTAATGAAAACATTGTTGGGGTAAAACCTAAAGGGAAAGACCTAGCACCAAATCCAATTTGCCATCTGATCTAACTTCTGGAGGCAGTCAAAATGATCCTTAGAATTCTTCCCTACCTTATTCCTGTGCTGAGATACAGGCTGCTCCAACCTGCTGTAAAATGCTTGATTTCGAGAGTGAGCGAAACTAATGAAAACATTGTTGGGGTAAAACCTAAAGGGAAAGACCTAGCACCAAATCCAATTTGCCATCTGATCTAACTTCTGGAGGCAGTCAAAATGATCCTTAGAATTCTTCCCTACCTTATTCCTGTGCTGAGATACAGGCTGCTCCAACCTGCTGTAAAATGCTTGATTTCGAGAGTGAGCGAAACTAATGAAAACATTGTTGGGGTAAAACCTAAAGGGAAAGACCTAGCACCAAATCCAATTTGCCATCTGATCTAACTTCTGGAGGCAGTCAAAATGATCCTTAGAATTCTTCCCTACCTTATTCCTGTGCTGAGATACAGGCTGCTCCAACCTGCTGTAAAATGCTTGATTTCGAGAGTGAGCGAAACTAATGAAAACATTGTTGGGGTAAAACCTAAAGGGAAAGACCTAGCACCAAATCCAATTTGCCATCTGATCTAACTTCTGGAGGCAGTCAAAATGATCCTTAGAATTCTTCCCTACCTTATTCCTGTGCTGAGATACAGGCTGCTCCAACCTGCTGTAAAATGCTTGATTTCGAGAGTGAGCGAAACTAATGAAAACATTGTTGGGGTAAAACCTAAAGGGAAAGACCTAGCACCAAATCCAATTTGCCATCTGATCTAACTTCTGGAGGCAGTCAAAATGATCCTTAGAATTCTTCCCTACCTTATTCCTGTGCTGAGATACAGGCTGCTCCAACCTGCTGTAAAATGCTTGATTTCGAGAGTGAGCGAAAGTAATGAAAACATTGTTGGGGTAAAACCTAAAGGGAAAGACCTAGCACCAAATCCAATTTGCCATCTGATCTAACTTCTGGAGGCAGTCAAAATGAGTATTTGAATTCTTCCCTACCTTATTCCTGTGCTGAGATACAGGCTGCTCCAACCTGCTGTAAAATGCTTGATTTCGAGAGTGAGCGAAACTAATGAAAACATTGTTGGGGTAAAACCTAAAGGGAAAGACCTAGCACCAAATCCAATTTGCCATCTGATCTAACTTCTGGAGGCAGTCAAAATGATCCTTAGAATTCTTCCCTACCTTATTCCTGTGCTGAGATACAGGCTGCTCCAACCTGCTGTAAAATGCTTGATTTCGAGAGTGAGCGAAACTAATGAAAACATTGTTGGGGTAAAACCTAAAGGGAAAGACCTAGCACCAAATCCAATTTGCCATCTGATCTAACTTCTGGAGGCAGTCAAAATGATCCTTAGAATTCTTCCCTACCTTATTCCTGTGCTGAGATACAGGCTGCTCCAACCTGCTGTAAAATGCTTGATTTCGAGAGTGAGCGAAACTAATGAAAACATTGTTGGGGTAAAACCTAAAGGGAAAGACCTAGCACCAAATCCAATTTGCCATCTGATCTAACTTCTGGAGGCAGTCAAAATGATCCTTAGAATTCTTCCCTACCTTATTCCTGTGCTGAGATACAGGCTGCTCCAACCTGCTGTAAAATGCTTGATTTCGAGAGTGAGCGAAACTAATGAAAACATTGTTGGGGTAAAACCTAAAGGGAAAGACCTAGCACCAAATCCAATTTGCCATCTGATCTAACTTCTGGAGGCAGTCAAAATGATCCTTAGAATTCTTCCCTACCTTATTCCTGTGCTGAGATACAGGCTGCTCCAACCTGCTGTAAAATGCTTGATTTCGAGAGTGAGCGAAACTAATGAAAACATTGTTGGGGTAAAACCTAAAGGGAAAGACCTAGCACCAAATCCAATTTGCCATCTGATCTAACTTCTGGAGGCAGTCAAAATGATCCTTAGAATTCTTCCCTACCTTATTCCTGTGCTGAGATACAGGCTGCTCCAACCTGCTGTAAAATGCTTGATTTCGAGAGTGAGCGAAACTAATGAAAACATTGTTGGGGTAAAACCTAAAGGGAAAGACCTAGCACCAAATCCAATTTGCCATCTGATCTAACTTCTGGAGGCAGTCAAAATGATCCTTAGAATTCTTCCCTACCTTATTCCTGTGCTGAGATACAGGCTGCTCCAACCTGCTGTAAAATGCTTGATTTCGAGAGTGAGCGAAACTAATGAAAACATTGTTGGGGTAAAACCTAAAGGGAAAGACCTAGCACCAAATCCAATTTGCCATCTGATCTAACTTCTGGAGGCAGTCAAAATGAGTATTTGAATTCTTCCCTACCTTATTCCTGTGCTGAGATACAGGCTGCTCCAACCTGCTGTAAAATGCTTGATTTCGAGAGTGAGCGAAACTAATGAAAACATTGTTGGGGTAAAACCTAAAGGGAAAGACCTAGCACCAAATCCAATTTGCCATCTGATCTAACTTCTGGAGGCAGTCAAAATGATCCTTAGAATTCTTCCCTACCTTATTCCTGTGCTGAGATACAGGCTGCTCCAACCTGCTGTAAAATGCTTGATTTCGAGAGTGAGCGAAACTAATGAAAACATTGTTGGGGTAAAACCTAAAGGGAAAGACCTTGCACCAAATTCCATTGGCCATCTGATCTAACTTCTGGAGGGCAGTCAAAATGAGTACTTGAATTCTTCCCTACCTTATTCCTGTGCTGAGATACAGGCTGCTCCAACCTGCTGTAAAATGCTTGATTTCGAGAGTGAGCGAAGCTAATGAAAACATTGTTGGGGTAAAACCTAAAGGGAAAGACCTAGCACCAAATCCAATTTGCCATCTGATCTAACTTCTGGAGGCAGTCAAAATGATCCTTAGAATTCTTCCCTACCTTATTCCTGTGCTGAGATACAGGCTGCTCCAACCTGCTGTAAAATGCTTGATTTCGAGAGTGAGCGAAACTAATGAAAACATTGTTGGGGTAAAACCTAAAGGGAAAGACCTAGCACCAAATCCAATTTGCCATCTGATCTAACTTCTGGAGGCAGTCAAAATGATCCTTAGAATTCTTCCCTACCTTATTCCTGTGCTGAGATACAGGCTGCTCCAACCTGCTGTAAAATGCTTGATTTCGAGAGTGAGCGAAACTAATGAAAACATTGTTGGGGTAAGACCTGAAGGGAAAGACCTAGCACCAAATCCAATTTGCCATCTGATCTAACTTCTGGAGGCAGTCAAAATGATCCTTAGAATCTTCCCTACCTTATTCCTGTGCTGAGATACAGGCTGCTCCAACCTGCTGTAAAATGCTTGATTTCGAGAGTGAGCGAAACTAATGAAAACATTGTTGGGGTAAAACCTAAAGGGAAAGACCTAGCACCAAATCCAATTTGCCATCTGATCTAACTTCTGGAGGCAGTCAAAATGAGTATTTGAATTCTTCCCTACCTTATTCCTGTGCTGAGATACAGGCTGCTTCAACCTGCTGTAAATTGCTTGATTTCGAGAGTGAGCGAAACTAATGAAAACATTGTTGGGGTAAAACCTAAAGGGAAAGACCTAGCACCAAATCCAATTTGCCATCTGATCTAACTTCTGGAGGCAGTCAAAATGAGTATTTGAATTCTCCCCTACCTTATTCCTGTGCTGAGATACAGGCTGCTCCAACCTGCTGTAAAATGCTTGATTTCGAGAGTGAGCGAAACTAATGAAAACATTGTTGGGGTAAAACCTAAAGGGAAAGACCTAGCACCAAATCCAATTTGCCATCTGATCTAACTTCTGGAGGCAGTCAAAATGAGTATTTGAATTCTTCCCTACCTTATTCCTGTGCTGAGATACAGGCTGCTCCAACCTGCTGTAAAATGCTTGATTTCGAGAGTGAGCGAAACTAATGAAAACATTGTTGGGGTAAAACCTAAAGGGAAAGACCTAGCACCAAATCCAATTTGCCATCTGATCTAACTTCTGGAGGCAGTCAAAATGAGTATTTGAATTCTTCCCTACCTTATTCCTGTGCTGAGATACAGGCTGCTCCAACCTGCTGTAAAATGCTTGATTTCGAGAGTGAGCGAAACTAATGAAAACATTGTTGGGGTAAAACCTAAAGGGAAAGACCTAGCACCAAATCCAATTTGCCATCTGATCTAACTTCTGGAGGCAGTCAAAATGAGTATTTGAATTCTTCCCTACCTTATTCCTGTGCTGAGATACAGGCTGCTCCAACCTGCTGTAAAATGCTTGATTTCGAGAGTGAGCGAAACTAATGAAAACATTGTTGGGGTAAAACCTAAAGGGAAAGGCCCTAGCACCAAATCCAATTTGCCATCTGATCTAACTTCTGGAGGCAGTCAAAATGATCCTTAGAATTCTTCCCTACCTTATTCCTGTGCTGAGATACAGGCTGCTCCAACCTGCTGTAAAATGCTTGATTTCGAGAGGTGAGCGAAACTAATGAAAACATTGTTGGGGTAAAACCTAAAGGGAAAGACCTAGCACCAAATCCAATTTGCCATCTGATCTAACTTCTGGAGGCAGTCAAAATGATCCTTAGAATTCTTCCCTACCTTATTCCTGTGCTGAGATACAGGCTGCTCCAACCTGATGTAAAATGCTTGATTTCGAGAGTGAGCGAAACTAATGAAAACATTGTTGGGGTAAAACCTAAAGGGAAAGACCTAGCACCAAATTCCATTGGCCATCTGATCTAACTTCTGGAGGCAGTCAAAATGATCCTTAGAATTCTTCCCTACCTTATTCCTGTGCTGAGATACAGGCTGCTCCAACCTGCTGTAAAATGCTTGATTTCGAGAGTGAGCGAAACTAATGAAAACATTGTTGGGGGTAAAACCTAAAGGGAAAGACCTAGCACCAAATCCAAGTTGCCATCTGATCTAACTTCTGGAGGCAGTCAAAATGATCCTTAGAATTCTTCCCTACCTTATTCCTGTGCTGAGATACAGGCTGCTCCAACCTGCTGTAAAATGCTTGATTTCGAGAGTGAGCGAAACTAATGAAAACATTTTTCGGGTAAAACCTAAAGGGAAAGACCTAGCACCAAATCCAATTTGCCATCTGATCTAACTTCTGGAGGCAGTCAAAATGATCCTTAGAATTCTTCCCTACCTTATTCCTGTGCTGAGATACAGGCTGCTCCAACCTGCTGTAAAATGCTTGATTCGAGAGTGAGCGAAACTAATGAAAACATTGTTGGGGTAAAACCTAAAGGGAAAGACCTAGCACCAAATCCAATTTGCCATCTGATCTAACTTCTGGAGGCAGTCAAAATGATCCTTAGAATTCTTCCCTACCTTATTCCTGTGCTGAGATACAGGCTGCTCCAACCTGCTGTAAAATGCTTGATTTCGAGAGTGAGCGAAACTAATGAAAACATTGTTGGGGTAAAACCTAAAGGGAAAGACCTAGCACCAAATCCAATTTGCCATCTGATCTAACTTCTGGAGGCAGTCAAAATGATCCTTAGAATTCTTCCCTACCTTATTCCTGTGCTGAGATACAGGCTGCTCCAACCTGCTGTAAAATGCTTGATTTCGAGAGTGAGCGAAACTAATGAAAACATTGTTGGGGTAAAACCTAAAGGGAAAGACCTAGCACCAAATCCAATTTGCCATCTGATCTTAACTTCTGGAGGCAGTCAAAATGATCCTTAGAATTCTTCCCTACCTTATTCCTGTGCTGAGATACAGGCTGCTCCAACCTGCTGTAAAATGCTTGATTTCGAGAGTGAGCGAAACTAATGAAAACATTGTTGGGGTAAAACCTAAAGGGAAAGACCTAGCACCAAATCCAATTTGCCATCTGATCTAACTTCTGGAGGCAGTCAAAATGATCCTTAGAATTCTTCCCTACCTTATTCCTGTGCTGAGATACAGGCTGCTCCAACCTGCTGTAAAATGCTTGATTTCGAGAGTGAGCGAAACTAATGAAAACATTGTTGGGGTAAAACCTAAAGGGAAAGACCTAGCACCAAATCCAATTTGCCATCTGATCTAACTTGTGGAGGCAGTCAAAATGAGTATTTGAATTCTTCCCTACCTTATTCCTGTGCTGAGATACAGGCTGCTCCAACCTGCTGTAAAATGCTTGATTTCGAGAGTGAGCGAAACTAATGAAAACATTGTTGGGGTAAAACCTAAAGGGAAAGACCTAGCACCAAATTCCATTGGCCATCTGATCTAACTTCTGGAGGCAGTCAAAATGAGTATTTGAATTCTTCCTCCTACCTTATTCCTGTGCTGAGATACAGGCTGCTCCAACCTGCTGTAAAATGCTTGATTTCGAGAGTGAGCGAAACTAATGAAAACATTGTTGGGGTAAAACCTAAAGGGAAAGACCTAGCACCAATCCAATTTGCCATCTGATCTAACCTTCTGGAGGCAGTCAAAATGATCCTTAGAATTCTTCCCTACCTTATTCCTGTGCTGAGATACAGGCTGCTCCAACCTGCTGTAAAAATGCTTGATTTCGAGAGTGAGCGAAACTAATGAAAACATTGTTGGGGTAAAACCTAAAGGGAAAGACCTAGCACCAAATCCAATTTGCCATCTGATCTAACTTCTGGAGGCAGTCAAAATGAGTATTTGAATTCTTCCCTACCTTATTCCTGTGCTGAGATACAGGCTGCTCCAACCTGCTGTAAAATGCTTGATTTCGAGAGTGAGCGAAACTAATGAAAACATTGTTGGGGTAAAACCTAAAGGGAAAGACCTAGCACCAAATCCAATTTGCCATCTGATCTAACTTCTGGAGGCAGTCAAAATGATCCTTAGAATTCTTCCCTACCTTATTCCTGTGCTGAGATACAGGCTGCTCCAACCTGCTGTAAAATGCTTGATTTCGAGAGTGAGCGAAACTAATGAAAACATTGTTGGGGTAAAAACCTAAAGGGAAAGACCTAGCACCAAATCCAATTTGCCATCTGATCTAACTTCTGGAGGCAGTCAAAATGATCCTTAGAATTCTTCCCTACCTTATTCCTGTGCTGAGATACAGGCTGCTCCAACCTGCTGTAAAATGCTTGATTTCGAGAGTGAGCGAAACTAATGAAAACATTGTTGGGGTAAGACCTGAAGGGAAAGACCTAGCACCAAATCCAATTTGCCATCTGATCTAACTTCTGGAGGCAGTCAAAATGATCCTTAGAATTCTTCCCTACCTTATTCCTGTGCTGAGATACAGGCTGCTCCAACCTGCTGTAAAATGCTTGATTTTGAGAGTGAGCGAAACTAATGAAAACATTGTTGGGGTAAAACCTAAAGGGAAAGACCTAGCACCAAATCCAATTTGCCATCTGATCTAACTTCTGGAGGCAGTCAAAATGATCCTTAGAATTCTTCCCTACCTTATTCCTGTGCTGAGATACAGGCTGCTCCAACCTGCTGTAAAATGCTTGATTTCGAGAGTGAGCGAAACTAATGAAAACATTGTTGGGGTAAAACCTAAAGGGAAAGACCTAGCACCAAATCCAATTTGCCATCTGATCTAACTTCTGGAGGCAGTCAAAATGAGTATTTGAATTCTTCCCTACCTTATTCCTGTGCTGAGATACAGGCTGCTTCAACCTGCTGTAAATTGCTTGATTTCGAGAGTGAGCGAAACTAATGAAAACATTGTTGGGGTAAAACCTAAAGGGAAAGACCTAGCACCAAATCCAATTTGCCATCTGATCTAACTTCTGGAGGCAGTCAAAATGAGTATTTGAATTCTCCCCTACCTTATTCCTGTGCTGAGATACAGGCTGCTCCAACCTGCTGTAAAATGCTTGATTTCGAGAGTGAGCGAAACTAATGAAAACATTGTTGGGGTAAAACCTAAAGGGAAAGACCTAGCACCAAATCCAAATTTGCCATCTGATCTAACTTCTGGAGGCAGTCAAAATGAGTATTTGAATTCTTCCCTACCTTATTCCTGTGCTGAGATACAGGCTGCTCCAACCTGCTGTAAAAATGCTTGATTTCGAGAGTGAGCGAAACTAATGAAAACATTGTTGGATAAAACCTAAAGGGAAAGACCTAGCACCAAATCCAATTTGCCATCTGATCTAACTTCTGGAGGCAGTCAAAATGATCCTTAGAATTCTTCCCTACCTTATTCCTGTGCTGAGATACAGGCTGCTCCAACCTGCTGTAAAATGCTTGATTTCGAGAGTGAGCGAAACTAATGAAAACATTGTTGGGGTAAAACCTAAAGGGAAAGACCTAGCACCAAATCCAATTTGCCATCTGATCTAACTTCTGGAGGCAGTCAAAATGAGTATTTGAATTCTTCCCTACCTTATTCCTGTGCTGAGATACAGGCTGCTCCAACCTGCTGTAAAATGCTTGATTTCGAGAGTGAGCGAAACTAATGAAAACATTGTTGGGGTAAAACCTAAAGGGAAAGACCTAGCACCAAATCCAATTTGCCCATCTGATCTAACTTCTGGAGGCAGTCAAAATGATCCTTAGAATTCTTCCCTACCTTATTCCTGTGCTGAGATACAGGCTGCTCCAACCTGCTGTAAAATGCTTGATTTCGAGAGTGAGCGAAACTAATGAAAACATTGTTGGGGTAAAACCTAAAGGGAAAGACCTAGCACCAAATCCAATTTGCCATCTGATCTAACTTCTGGAGCAGTCAAAATGATCCTTAGAATTCTTCCCTACCTTATTCCTGTGCTGAGATACAGGCTGCTCCAACCTGCTGTAAAATGCTTGATTTCGAGAGTGAGCGAAACTAATGAAAACATTGTTGGGGTAAAACCTAAAGGGAAAGACCTAGCACCAAATCCAATATGCCATCTGATCTAACTTCTGGAGGCAGTCAAAATGATCCTTAGAATTCCTTCCCTACCTTATTCCTGTGCTGAGATACAGGCTGCTCCAACCTGCTGTAAAATGCTTGATTTCGAGAGTGAGCGAAACTAATGAAAACATTGTTGGGGTAAAACCTAAAGGGAAAGACCTAGCACCAAATCCAATTTGCCATCTGATCTAACTTCTGGAGGCAGTCAAAATGATCCTTAGAATTCTTCCCTACCTTATTCCTGTGCTGAGATACAGGCTGCTCCAACCTGCTGTAAAATGCTTGATTTCGAGAGTGAGCGAAACTAATGAAAACATTGTTGGGGTTAAAACCTAAAGGGAAAGACCTAGCACCAAAATCCAATTTGCCATCTGATCTAACTTCTGGAGGCAGTCAAAATGATCCTTAGAATTCTTCCCTACCTTATTCCTGTGCTGAGATACAGGCTGCTCCAACCTGCTGTAAAATGCTTGATTTCGAGAGTGAGCGAAACTAATGAAAACATTGTTGGGGTAAAACCTAAAGGGAAAGACCTAGCACCAAATCCAATTTGCCATCTGATCTAACTTCTGGAGGGCAGTCAAAATGATCCTTAGAATTCTTCCCTACCTTATCCTGTGCTGAGATACAGGCTGCTCCAACCTGCTGTAAAATGCTTGATTTCGAGAGTGAGCGAAACTAATGAAAACATTGTTGGGGTAAAACCTAAAGGGAAAGACCTAGCACCAAATCCAATTTGCCATCTGATCTAACTTCTGGAGGCAGTCAAAATGATCCTTAGAATTCTTCCCTACCTTATTCCTGTGCTGAGATACAGGCTGCTCCAACCTGCTGTAAAATGCTTGATTTCGAGAGTGAGCGAAACTAATGAAAACATTGTTGGGGTAAAACCTAAAGGGAAAGACCTAGCACCAAATCCAATTTGCCATCTGATCTAACTTCTGGAGGCAGTCAAAATGATCCTTAGAATTCTTCCCTACCTTATTCCTGTGCTGAGATACAGGCTGCTCCAACCTGCTGTAAAATGCTTGATTTCGAGAGGTGAGCGAAACTAATGAAAACATTGTTGGGGTAAAACCTAAGGGAAAGACCTAGCACCACATCCAATTTGCCATCTGATCTAACTTCTGGAGGCAGTCAAAATGATCCTTAGAATTCTTCCCTACCTTATTCCTGTGCTGAGATACAGGCTGCTCCAACCTGCTGTAAAATGCTTGATTTCGAGAGTGAGCGAAACTAATGAAAACATTGTTGGGGTAAAACCTAAAGGGAAAGACCTAGCACCAAATCCAATTTGCCATCTGATCTAACTTCTGGAGGCAGTCAAAATGAGTATTTGAATTCTTCCCTACCTTATTCCTGTGCTGAGATACAGGCTGCTCCAACCTGCTGTAAAATGCTTGATTTCGAGAGTGAGCGAAACTAATGAAAACATTGTTGGGGTAAAACCTAAAGGGAAAGGAACCTAGCACCAAATTCCATTTGGCCATCTGATCTAACTTCTGGAGGCAGTCAAAATGAGTATTTGAATTCTTCCCTACCTTATTCCTGTGCTGAGATACAGGCTGCTCCCAACCTGCTGTAAAATGCTTGATTTCGAGAGTGAGCGAAACTAATGAAAACATTGTTGGGGTAAAACCTAAAGGGAAAGACCTAGCACCAAATCCAATTTGCCATCTGATCTAACTTCTGGAGGCAGTCAAAATGATCCTTAGAATTCTTCCCTACCTTATTCCTGTGCTGAGATACAGGCTGCTCCAACCTGCTGTAAAATGCTGATTTCGAGAGTGAGCGAAACTAATGAAAACATTGTTGGGGTAAAACCTAAAGGGAAAGACCTAGCACCAAATCCAATTTGCCATCTGATTCTAACTTCTGGAGGCAGTCAAAATGATCCTTAGAATTCTTCCCTACCTTATTCCTGTGCTGAGATACAGGCTGCTCCAACCTGCTGTAAAATGCTTGATTCGAGAGTGAGCGAAACTAATGAAAACATTGTTGGGGGTAAAACCTAAAGGGAAAGACCTAGCACCAAATCCAATTTGCCATCTGATCTAACTTCTGGAGGCAGTCAAAATGATCCTTAGAATTCTTCCCTACCTTATTCCTGTGCTGAGATACAGGCTGCTCCAACCTGCTGTAAAATGCTTGATTTCGAGAGTGAGCGAAACTAATGAAAACATTGTTGGGGTAAAACCTAAAGGGAAAGGCCTAGCACCAAATCCAATTTGCCATCTGATCTAACTTCTGGAGGCAGTCAAAATGATCCTTAGAATTCTTCCCTACCTTATTCCTGTGCTGAGATACAGGCTGCTCCAACCTGCTGTAAAATGCTTGATTTCGAGAGTGAGCGAAACTAATGAAAACATTGTTGGGGTAAAACCTAAAGGGAAAGACCTAGCACCAAATCCAATTTGCCATCTGATCTAACTTCTGGAGGCAGTCAAAATGATCCTTAGAATTCTTCCCTACCTTATTCCTGTGCTGAGATACAGGCTGCTCCAACCTGCTGTAAAATGCTTGATTTCGAGAGTGAGCGAAACTAATGAAAACATTGTTGGGGTAAAACCTAAAGCGGAAAGACCTAGCACCAAATCCAATTTGCCATCTGATCTAACTTCTGGAGGCAGTCAAAATGATCCTTAGAATTCTTCCCTACCTTATTCCTGTGCTGAGATACAGGCTGCTCCAACCTGCTGTAAAATGCTTGATTTCGAGAGTGAGCGAAACTAATGAAAACATTGTTGGGGTAAAACCTAAAGGGAAAGACCTAGCACCAAATCCAATTTGCCATCTGATCTAACTTCTGGAGGCAGTCAAAATGATCCTTAGAATTCTTCCCTACCTTATTCCTGTGCTTGAGATACAGGCTGCTCCAACCTGCTGTAAAATGCTTGATTTCGAGAGTGAGCGAAACTAATGAAAAACATTTTTCGGGTAAAACCTAAAGGGAAAAGACCTAGCACCAAATCCAATTTGCC
>NW_027143767.1:0-49103 GCF_026170545.1 Melanerpes formicivorus
AAAATGCTTGATTTCGAGAGTGAGCAAAACTAATGAAAACATTGTTGGGGTAAAACCTAAAGGGAAAGACCTAGCACCAAATCCAATTTGCCATCTGATCTAACTTCTGGAGGCAGTCAAAATGATCCTTAGAATTCTTCCCTACCTTATTCCTGTGCTGAGATACAGGCTGCTCCAACCTGCTGTAAAATGCTTGATTTCGAGAGTGAGCGAAACTAATGAAAACATTGTTGGGGTAAAACCTAAAGGGAAAGACCTAGCACCAAATCCAATTTGCCATCTGATCTAACTTCTGGAGGCAGTCAAAATGATCCTTAGAATTCTTCCCTACCTTATTCCTGTGCTGAGATACAGGCTGCTCCAACCTGCTGTAAAATGCTTGATTTCGAGAGTGAGCGAAACTAATGAAAACATTGTTGGGGTAAAACCTAAAGGGAAAGACCTAGCACCAAATCCAATTTGCCATCTGATCTAACTTCTGGAGGCAGTCAAAATGATCCTTAGAATTCTTCCCTACCTTATTCCTGTGCTGAGATACAGGCTGCTCCAACCTGCTGTAAAATGCTTGATTTCGAGAGTGAGCGAAACTAATGAAAACATTGTTGGGGTAAAACCTAAAGGGAAAGACCTAGCACCAAATCCAATTGGCCATCTGATCTAACTTCTGGAGGCAGTCAAAATGATCCTTAGAATTCTTCCCTACCTTATTCCTGTGCTGAGATACAGGCTGCTCCAACCTGCTGTAAAATGCTTGATTTCGAGAGTGAGCGAAACTAATGAAAACATTGTTGGGGTAAAACCTAAAGGGAAAGACCTAGCACCAAATCCAATTTGCCATCTGATCTAACTTCTGGAGGCAGTCAAAATGAGTATTTGAATTCTTCCCTACCTTATTCCTGTGCTGAGATACAGGCTGCTCCAACCTGCTGTAAAATGCTTGATTTCGAGAGTGAGCGAAACTAATGAAAACATTGTTGGGGTAAAACCTAAAGGGAAAGACCTAGCACCAAATCCAATTTGCCATCTGATCTAACTTCTGGAGGCAGTCAAAATGATCCTTAGAATTCTTCCCTACCTTATTCCTGTGCTGAGATACAGGCTGCTCCAACCTGCTGTAAAATGCTTGATTTCGAGAGTGAGCGAAACTAATGAAAACATTGTTGGGGTAAAACCTAAAGGGAAAGACCTAGCACCAAATCCAATTTGCCATCTGATCTAACTTCTGGAGGCAGTCAAAATGATCCTTAGAATTCTTCCCTACCTTATTCCTGTGCTGAGATACAGGCTGCTCCAACCTGCTGTAAAATGCTTGATTTCGAGAGTGAGCGAAACTAATGAAAACATTGTTGGGGTAAAACCTAAAGGGAAAGACCTAGCACCAAATCCAATTTGCCATCTGATCTAACTTCTGGAGGCAGTCAAAATGATCCTTAGAATTCTTCCCTACCTTATTCCTGTGCTGAGATACAGGCTGCTCCAACCTGCTGTAAAATGCTTGATTTCGAGAGTGAGCGAAACTAATGAAAACATTGTTGGGGTAAAACCTAAAGGGAAAGACCTAGCACCAAATCCAATTTGCCATCTGATCTAACTTCTGGAGGCAGTCAAAATGATCCTTAGAATTCTTCCCTACCTTATTCCTGTGCTGAGATACAGGCTGCTCCAACCTGCTGTAAAATGCTTGATTTCGAGAGTGAGCGAAACTAATGAAAACATTGTTGGGGTAAAACCTAAAGGGAAAGACCTAGCACCAAATCCAATTTGCCATCTGATCTAACTTCTGGAGGCAGTCAAAATGAGTATTTGAATTCTTCCCTACCTTATTCCTGTGCTGAGATACAGGCTGCTCCAACCTGCTGTAAAATGCTTGATTTCGAGAGTGAGCGAAACTAATGAAAACATTGTTGGGGTAAAACCTAAAGGGAAAGACCTAGCACCAAATCCAATTTGCCATCTGATCTAACTTCTGGAGGCAGTCAAAATGATCCTTAGAATTCTTCCCTACCTTATTCCTGTGCTGAGATACAGGCTGCTCCAACCTGCTGTAAAATGCTTGATTTCGAGAGTGAGCGAAACTAATGAAAACATTGTTGGGGTAAAACCTAAAGGGAAAGACCTAGCACCAAATCCAATTTGCCATCTGATCTAACTTCTGGAGGCAGTCAAAATGAGTATTTGAATTCTTCCCTACCTTATTCCTGTGCTGAGATACAGGCTGCTCCAACCTGCTGTAAAATGCTTGATTTCGAGAGTGAGCGAAACTAATGAAAACATTGTTGGGGTAAAACCTAAAGGGAAAGACCTAGCACCAAATCCAATTTGCCATCTGATCTAACTTCTGGAGGCAGTCAAAATGATCCTTAGAATTCTTCCCTACCTTATTCCTGTGCTGAGATACAGGCTGCTCCAACCTGCTGTAAAATGCTTGATTTCGAGAGTGAGCGAAACTAATGAAAACATTGTTGGGGTAAAACCTAAAGGGAAAGACCTAGCACCAAATCCAATTGGCCATCTGATCTAACTTCTGGAGGCAGTCAAAATGAGTATTTGAATTCTTCCCTACCTTATTCCTGTGCTGAGATACAGGCTGCTCCAACCTGCTGTAAAATGCTTGATTTCGAGAGTGAGCGAAACTAATGAAAACATTGTTGGGGTAAAACCTAAAGGGAAAGACCTAGCACCAAATCCAATTTGCCATCTGATCTAACTTCTGGAGGCAGTCAAAATGATCCTTAGAATTCTTCCCTACCTTATTCCTGTGCTGAGATACAGGCTGCTCCAACCTGCTGTAAAATGCTTGATTTCGAGAGTGAGCGAAACTAATGAAAACATTGTTGGGGTAAAACCTAAAGGGAAAGACCTAGCACCAAATCCAATTTGCCATCTGATCTAACTTCTGGAGGCAGTCAAAATGATCCTTAGAATTCTTCCCTACCTTATTCCTGTGCTGAGATACAGGCTGCTCCAACCTGCTGTAAAATGCTTGATTTCGAGAGTGAGCGAAACTAATGAAAACATTGTTGGGGTAAAACCTAAAGGGAAAGACCTAGCACCAAATCCAATTGGCCATCTGATCTAACTTCTGGAGGCAGTCAAAATGATCCTTAGAATTCTTCCCTACCTTATTCCTGTGCTGAGATACAGGCTGCTCCAACCTGCTGTAAAATGCTTGATTTCGAGAGTGAGCGAAACTAATGAAAACATTGTTGGGGTAAAACCTAAAGGGAAAGACCTAGCACCAAATCCAATTTGCCATCTGATCTAACTTCTGGAGGCAGTCAAAATGATCCTTAGAATTCTTCCCTACCTTATTCCTGTGCTGAGATACAGGCTGCTCCAACCTGCTGTAAAATGCTTGATTTCGAGAGTGAGCGAAACTAATGAAAACATTGTTGGGGTAAAACCTAAAGGGAAAGACCTAGCACCAAATCCAATTTGCCATCTGATCTAACTTCTGGAGGCAGTCAAAATGATCCTTAGAATTCTTCCCTACCTTCTTCCTGTGCTGAGATACAGGCTGCTCCAACCTGCTGTAAAATGCTTGATTTCGAGAGTGAGCGAAACTAATGAAAACATTGTTGGGGTAAAACCTAAAGGGAAAGACCTAGCACCAAATCCAATTTGCCATCTGATCTAACTTCTGGAGGCAGTCAAAATGATCCTTAGAATTCTTCCCTACCTTATTCCTGTGCTGAGATACAGGCTGCTCCAACCTGCTGTCAAATGCTTGATTTCTAGAGTGAGCGAAACTAATGAAAACATTGTTGGGGTAAAACCTAAAGGGAAAGACCTAGCACCAAATCCAATTTGCCATCTGATCTAACTTCTGGAGGCAGTCAAAATGAGTATTTGAATTCTTCCCTACCTTATTCCTGTGCTGAGATACAGGCTGCTCCAACCTGCTGTAAAATGCTTGATTTCGAGAGTGAGCGAAACTAATGAAAACATTGTTGGGGTAAAACCTAAAGGGAAAGACCTAGCACCAAATCCAATTTGCCATCTGATCTAACTTCTGGAGGCAGTCAAAATGATCCTTAGAATTCTTCCCTACCTTATTCCTGTGCTGAGATACAGGCTGCTCCAACCTTCTGTAAAATGCTTGATTTCGAGAGTGAGCGAAACTAATGAAAACATTGTTGGGGTAAAACCTAAAGGGAAAGACCTAGCACCAAATCCAATTTGCCATCTGATCTAACTTCTGGAGGCAGTCAAAATGATCCTTAGAATTCTTCCCTACCTTATTCCTGTGCTGAGATACAGGCTGCTCCAACCTGCTGTAAAATGCTTGATTTCAAGAGTGAGCGAAACTAATGAAAACATTGTTGGGGTAAAACCTAAAGGGAAAGACCTAGCACCAAATCCAATTTGCCATCTGATCTAACTTCTGGAGGCAGTCAAAATGATCCTTAGAATTCTTCCCTACCTTATTCCTGTGCTGAGATACAGGCTGCTCCAACCTGCTGTAAAATGCTTGATTTCGAGAGTGAGCGAAACTAATGAAAACATTGTTGGGGTAAAACCTAAAGGGAAAGACCTAGCACCAAATCCAATTTGCCATCTGATCTAACTTCTGGAGGCAGTCAAAATGAGTATTAGAATTCTTCCCTACCTTATTCCTGTGCTGAGATACAGGCTGCTCCAACCTGCTGTAAAATGCTTGATTTCGAGAGTGAGCGAAACTAATGAAAACATTGTTGGGGTAAAACCTAAAGGGAAAGACCTAGCACCAAATCCAATTTGCCATCTGATCTAACTTCTGGAGGCAGTCAAAATGATCCTTAGAATTCTTCCCTACCTTATTCCTGTGCTGAGATACAGGCTGCTCCAACCTGCTGTAAAATGCTTGATTTCGAGAGTGAGCGAAACTAATGAAAACATTGTTGGGGTAAAACCTAAAGGGAAAGACCTAGCACCAAATCCAATTTGCCATCTGATCTAACTTCTGGAGGCAGTCAAAATGATCCTTAGAATTCTTCCCTACCTTATTCCTGTGCTGAGATACAGGCTGCTCCAACCTGCTGTAAAATGCTTGATTTCGAGAGTGAGCGAAACTAATGAAAACATTGTTGGGGTAAAACCTAAAGGGAAAGACCTAGCACCAAATCCAATTTGCCATCTGATCTAACTTCTGGAGGCAGTCAAAATGATCCTTAGAATTCTTCCCTACCTTATTCCTGTGCTGAGATACAGGCTGCTCCAACCTGCTGTAAAATGCTTGATTTCGAGAGTGAGCGAAACTAATGAAAACATTGTTGGGGTAAAACCTAAAGGGAAAGACCTAGCACCAAATCCAATTTGCCATCTGATCTAACTTCTGGAGGCAGTCAAAATGATCCTTAGAATTCTTCCCTACCTTATTCCTGTGCTGAGATACAGGCTGCTCCAACCTGCTGTAAAATGCTTGATTTCGAGAGTGAGCGAAACTAATGAAAACATTGTTGGGGTAAAACCTAAAGGGAAAGACCTAGCACCAAATCCAATTGGCCATCTGATCTAACTTCTGGAGGCAGTCAAAATGATCCTTAGAATTCTTCCCTACCTTCTTCCTGTGCTGAGATACAGGCTGCTCCAACCTGCTGTAAAATGCTTGATTTCGAGAGTGAGCGAAACTAATGAAAACATTGTTGGGGTAAAACCTAAAGGGAAAGACCTAGCACCAAATCCAATTTGCCATCTGATCTAACTTCTGGAGGCAGTCAAAATGATCCTTAGAATTCTTCCCTACCTTATTCCTGTGCTGAGATACAGGCTGCTCCAACCTGCTGTAAAATGCTTGATTTCGAGAGTGAGCAAAACTAATGAAAACATTGTTGGGGTAAAACCTAAAGGGAAAGACCTAGCACCAAATCCAATTTGCCATCTGATCTAACTTCTGGAGGCAGTCAAAATGATCCTTAGAATTCTTCCCTACCTTATTCCTGTGCTGAGATACAGGCTGCTCCAACCTGCTGTAAAATGCTTGATTTCGAGAGTGAGCGAAACTAATGAAAACATTGTTGGGGTAAAACCTAAAGGGAAAGACCTAGCACCAAATCCAATTGGCCATCTGATCTAACTTCTGGAGGCAGTCAAAATGAGTATTTGAATTCTTCCCTACCTTATTCCTGTGCTGAGATACAGGCTGCTCCAACCTGCTGTAAAATGCTTGATTTCGAGAGTGAGCAAAACTAATGAAAACATTGTTGGGGTAAAACCTAAAGGGAAAGACCTAGCACCAAATCCAATTTGCCATCTGATCTAACTTCTGGAGGCAGTCAAAATGATCCTTAGAATTCTTCCCTACCTTATTCCTGTGCTGAGATACAGGCTGCTCCAACCTGCTGTAAAATGCTTGATTTCGAGAGTGAGCGAAACTAATGAAAACATTGTTGGGGTAAAACCTAAAGGGAAAGACCTAGCACCAAATCCAATTTGCCATCTGATCTAACTTCTGGAGGCAGTCAAAATGATCCTTAGAATTCTTCCCTACCTTATTCCTGTGCTGAGATACAGGCTGCTCCAACCTGCTGTAAAATGCTTGATTTCGAGAGTGAGCGAAACTAATGAAAACATTGTTGGGGTAAAACCTAAAGGGAAAGACCTAGCACCAAATCCAATTTGCCATCTGATCTAACTTCTGGAGGCAGTCAAAATGATCCTTAGAATTCTTCCCTACCTTATTCCTGTGCTGAGATACAGGCTGCTCCAACCTGCTGTAAAATGCTTGATTTCGAGAGTGAGCAAAACTAATGAAAACATTGTTGGGGTAAAACCTAAAGGGAAAGACCTAGCACCAAATCCAATTGGCCATCTGATCTAACTTCTGGAGGCAGTCAAAATGAGTATTTGAATTCTTCCCTACCTTATTCCTGTGCTGAGATACAGGCTGCTCCAACCTGCTGTAAAATGCTTGATTTCGAGAGTGAGCAAAACTAATGAAAACATTGTTGGGGTAAAACCTAAAGGGAAAGACCTAGCACCAAATCCAATTTGCCATCTGATCTAACTTCTGGAGGCAGTCAAAATGATCCTTAGAATTCTTCCCTACCTTATTCCTGTGCTGAGATACAGGCTGCTCCAACCTGCTGTAAAATGCTTGATTTCGAGAGTGAGCGAAACTAATGAAAACATTGTTGGGGTAAAACCTAAAGGGAAAGACCTAGCACCAAATCCAATTTGCCATCTGATCTAACTTCTGGAGGCAGTCAAAATGATCCTTAGAATTCTTCCCTACCTTATTCCTGTGCTGAGATACAGGCTGCTCCAACCTGCTGTAAAATGCTTGATTTCGAGAGTGAGCGAAACTAATGAAAACATTGTTGGGGTAAAACCTAAAGGGAAAGACCTAGCACCAAATCCAATTTGCCATCTGATCTAACTTCTGGAGGCAGTCAAAATGATCCTTAGAATTCTTCCCTACCTTATTCCTGTGCTGAGATACAGGCTGCTCCAACCTGCTGTAAAATGCTTGATTTCGAGAGTGAGCGAAACTAATGAAAACATTGTTGGGGTAAAACCTAAAGGGAAAGACCTAGCACCAAATCCAATTTGCCATCTGATCTAACTTCTGGAGGCAGTCAAAATGATCCTTAGAATTCTTCCCTACCTTATTCCTGTGCTGAGATACAGGCTGCTCCAACCTGCTGTAAAATGCTTGATTTCGAGAGTGAGCGAAACTAATGAAAACATTGTTGGGGTAAAACCTAAAGGGAAAGACCTAGCACCAAATCCAATTTGCCATCTGATCTAACTTCTGGAGGCAGTCAAAATGATCCTTAGAATTCTTCCCTACCTTATTCCTGTGCTGAGATACAGGCTGCTCCAACCTGCTGTAAAATGCTTGATTTCGAGAGTGAGCGAAACTAATGAAAACATTGTTGGGGTAAAACCTAAAGGGAAAGACCTAGCACCAAATCCAATTTGCCATCTGATCTAACTTCTGGAGGCAGTCAAAATGATCCTTAGAATTCTTCCCTACCTTATTCCTGTGCTGAGATACAGGCTGCTCCAACCTGCTGTAAAATGCTTGATTTCGAGAGTGAGCGAAACTAATGAAAACATTGTTGGGGTAAAACCTAAAGGGAAAGACCTAGCACCAAATCCAATTTGCCATCTGATCTAACTTCTGGAGGCAGTCAAAATGATCCTTAGAATTCTTCCCTACCTTATTCCTGTGCTGAGATACAGGCTGCTCCAACCTGCTGTAAAATGCTTGATTTCGAGAGTGAGCGAAACTAATGAAAACATTGTTGGGGTAAAACCTAAAGGGAAAGACCTAGCACCAAATCCAATTTGCCATCTGATCTAACTTCTGGAGGCAGTCAAAATGATCCTTAGAATTCTTCCCTACCTTATTCCTGTGCTGAGATACAGGCTGCTCCAACCTGCTGTAAAATGCTTGATTTCGAGAGTGAGCGAAACTAATGAAAACATTGTTGGGGTAAAACCTAAAGGGAAAGACCTAGCACCAAATCCAATTTGCCATCTGATCTAACTTCTGGAGGCAGTCAAAATGATCCTTAGAATTCTTCCCTACCTTATTCCTGTGCTGAGATACAGGCTGCTCCAACCTGCTGTAAAATGCTTGATTTCGAGAGTGAGCGAAACTAATGAAAACATTGTTGGGGTAAAACCTAAAGGGAAAGACCTAGCACCAAATCCAATTTGCCATCTGATCTAACTTCTGGAGGCAGTCAAAATGATCCTTAGAATTCTTCCCTACCTTATTCCTGTGCTGAGATACAGGCTGCTCCAACCTGCTGTAAAATGCTTGATTTCGAGAGTGAGCGAAACTAATGAAAACATTGTTGGGGTAAAACCTAAAGGGAAAGACCTAGCACCAAATCCAATTTGCCATCTGATCTAACTTCTGGAGGCAGTCAAAATGAGCCTTAGAATTCTTCCCTACCTTATTCCTGTGCTGAGATACAGGCTGCTCCAACCTGCTGTAAAATGCTTGATTTCGAGAGTGAGCGAAACTAATGAAAACATTGTTGGGGTAAAACCTAAAGGGAAAGACCTAGCACCAAATCCAATTTGCCATCTGATCTAACTTCTGGAGGCAGTCAAAATGATCCTTAGAATTCTTCCCTACCTTATTCCTGTGCTGAGATACAGGCTGCTCCAACCTGCTGTAAAATGCTTGATTTCGAGAGTGAGCGAAACTAATGAAAACATTGTTGGGGTAAAACCTAAAGGGAAAGACCTAGCACCAAATCCAATTTGCCATCTGATCTAACTTCTGGAGGCAGTCAAAATGATCCTTAGAATTCTTCCCTACCTTATTCCTGTGCTGAGATACAGGCTGCTCCAACCTGCTGTAAAATGCTTGATTTCGAGAGTGAGCGAAACTAATGAAAACATTGTTGGGGTAAAACCTAAAGGGAAAGACCTAGCACCAAATCCAATTTGCCATCTGATCTAACTTCTGGAGGCAGTCAAAATGATCCTTAGAATTCTTCCCTACCTTATTCCTGTGCTGAGATACAGGCTGCTCCAACCTGCTGTAAAATGCTTGATTTCGAGAGTGAGCGAAACTAATGAAAACATTGTTGGGGTAAAACCTAAAGGGAAAGACCTAGCACCAAATCCAATTGGCCATCTGATCTAACTTCTGGAGGCAGTCAAAATGATCCTTAGAATTCTTCCCTACCTTATTCCTGTGCTGAGATACAGGCTGCTCCAACCTGCTGTAAAATGCTTGATTTCGAGAGTGAGCGAAACTAATGAAAACATTGTTGGGGTAAAACCTAAAGGGAAAGACCTAGCACCAAATCCAATTTGCCATCTGATCTAACTTCTGGAGGCAGTCAAAATGATCCTTAGAATTCTTCCCTACCTTATTCCTGTGCTGAGATACAGGCTGCTCCAACCTGCTGTAAAATGCTTGATTTCGAGAGTGAGCGAAACTAATGAAAACATTGTTGGGGTAAAACCTAAAGGGAAAGACCTAGCACCAAATCCAATTTGCCATCTGATCTAACTTCTGGAGGCAGTCAAAATGATCCTTAGAATTCTTCCCTACCTTATTCCTGTGCTGAGATACAGGCTGCTCCAACCTGCTGTAAAATGCTTGATTTCGAGAGTGAGCGAAACTAATGAAAACATTGTTGGGGTAAAACCTAAAGGGAAAGACCTAGCACCAAATCCAATTGGCCATCTGATCTAACTTCTGGAGGCAGTCAAAATGAGTATTTGAATTCTTCCCTACCTTATTCCTGTGCTGAGATACAGGCTGCTCCAACCTGCTGTAAAATGCTTGATTTCGAGAGTGAGCGAAACTAATGAAAACATTGTTGGGGTAAAACCTAAAGGGAAAGACCTAGCACCAAATCCAATTTGCCATCTGATCTAACTTCTGGAGGCAGTCAAAATGATCCTTAGAATTCTTCCCTACCTTATTCCTGTGCTGAGATACAGGCTGCTCCAACCTGCTGTAAAATGCTTGATTTCGAGAGTGAGCGAAACTAATGAAAACATTGTTGGGGTAAAACCTAAAGGGAAAGACCTAGCACCAAATCCAATTTGCCATCTGATCTAACTTCTGGAGGCAGTCAAAATGAGTATTTGAATTCTTCCCTACCTTATTCCTGTGCTGAGATACAGGCTGCTCCAACCTGCTGTAAAATGCTTGATTTCGAGAGTGAGCGAAACTAATGAAAACATTGTTGGGGTAAAACCTAAAGGGAAAGACCTAGCACCAAATCCAATTTGCCATCTGATCTAACTTCTGGAGGCAGTCAAAATGAGTATTTGAATTCTTCCCTACCTTCTTCCTGTGCTGAGATACAGGCTGCTCCAACCTGCTGTAAAATGCTTGATTTCGAGAGTGAGCGAAACTAATGAAAACATTGTTGGGGTAAAACCTAAAGGGAAAGACCTAGCACCAAATCCAATTTGCCATCTGATCTAACTTCTGGAGGCAGTCAAAATGATCCTTAGAATTCTTCCCTACCTTATTCCTGTGCTGAGATACAGGCTGCTCCAACCTGCTGTAAAATGCTTGATTTCGAGAGTGAGCGAAACTAATGAAAACATTGTTGGGGTAAAACCTAAAGGGAAAGACCTAGCACCAAATCCAATTTGCCATCTGATCTAACTTCTGGAGGCAGTCAAAATGAGTATTTGAATTCTTCCCTACCTTATTCCTGTGCTGAGATACAGGCTGCTCCAACCTGCTGTAAAATGCTTGATTTCGAGAGTGAGCGAAACTAATGAAAACATTGTTGGGGTAAAACCTAAAGGGAAAGACCTAGCACCAAATCCAATTTGCCATCTGATCTAACTTCTGGAGGCAGTCAAAATGATCCTTAGAATTCTTCCCTACCTTATTCCTGTGCTGAGATACAGGCTGCTCCAACCTGCTGTAAAATGCTTGATTTCGAGAGTGAGCGAAACTAATGAAAACATTGTTGGGGTAAAACCTAAAGGGAAAGACCTAGCACCAAATCCAATTGGCCATCTGATCTAACTTCTGGAGGCAGTCAAAATGATCCTTAGAATTCTTCCCTACCTTATTCCTGTGCTGAGATACAGGCTGCTCCAACCTGCTGTAAAATGCTTGATTTCGAGAGTGAGCGAAACTAATGAAAACATTGTTGGGGTAAAACCTAAAGGGAAAGACCTAGCACCAAATCCAATTTGCCATCTGATCTAACTTCTGGAGGCAGTCAAAATGATCCTTAGAATTCTTCCCTACCTTATTCCTGTGCTGAGATACAGGCTGCTCCAACCTGCTGTAAAATGCTTGATTTCGAGAGTGAGCGAAACTAATGAAAACATTGTTGGGGTAAAACCTAAAGGGAAAGACCTAGCACCAAATCCAATTTGCCATCTGATCTAACTTCTGGAGGCAGTCAAAATGATCCTTAGAATTCTTCCCTACCTTATTCCTGTGCTGAGATACAGGCTGCTCCAACCTGCTGTAAAATGCTTGATTTCGAGAGTGAGCGAAACTAATGAAAACATTGTTGGGGTAAAACCTAAAGGGAAAGACCTAGCACCAAATCCAATTGGCCATCTGATCTAACTTCTGGAGGCAGTCAAAATGATCCTTAGAATTCTTCCCTACCTTATTCCTGTGCTGAGATACAGGCTGCTCCAACCTGCTGTAAAATGCTTGATTTCGAGAGTGAGCGAAACTAATGAAAACATTGTTGGGGTAAAACCTAAAGGGAAAGACCTAGCACCAAATCCAATTTGCCATCTGATCTAACTTCTGGAGGCAGTCAAAATGATCCTTAGAATTCTTCCCTACCTTATTCCTGTGCTGAGATACAGGCTGCTCCAACCTGCTGTAAAATGCTTGATTTTGAGAGTGAGCGAAACTAATGAAAACATTGTTGGGGTAAAACCTAAAGGGAAAGACCTAGCACCAAATCCAATTTGCCATCTGATCTAACTTCTGGAGGCAGTCAAAATGATCCTTAGAATTCTTCCCTACCTTATTCCTGTGCTGAGATACAGGCTGCTCCAACCTGCTGTAAAATGCTTGATTTCGAGAGTGAGCAAAACTAATGAAAACATTGTTGGGGTAAAACCTAAAGGGAAAGACCTAGCACCAAATCCAATTGGCCATCTGATCTAACTTCTGGAGGCAGTCAAAATGATCCTTAGAATTCTTCCCTACCTTATTCCTGTGCTGAGATACAGGCTGCTCCAACCTGCTGTAAAATGCTTGATTTCGAGAGTGAGCGAAACTAATGAAAACATTGTTGGGGTAAAACCTAAAGGGAAAGACCTAGCACCAAATCCAATTTGCCATCTGATCTAACTTCTGGAGGCAGTCAAAATGATCCTTAGAATTCTTCCCTACCTTATTCCTGTGCTGAGATACAGGCTGCTCCAACCTGCTGTAAAATGCTTGATTTCGAGAGTGAGCGAAACTAATGAAAACATTGTTGGGGTAAAACCTAAAGGGAAAGACCTAGCACCAAATCCAATTTGCCATCTGATCTAACTTCTGGAGGCAGTCAAAATGATCCTTAGAATTCTTCCCTACCTTATTCCTGTGCTGAGATACAGGCTGCTCCAACCTGCTGTAAAATGCTTGATTTCGAGAGTGAGCGAAACTAATGAAAACATTGTTGGGGTAAAACCTAAAGGGAAAGACCTAGCACCAAATCCAATTTGCCATCTGATCTAACTTCTGGAGGCAGTCAAAATGATCCTTAGAATTCTTCCCTACCTTATTCCTGTGCTGAGATACAGGCTGCTCCAACCTGCTGTAAAATGCTTGATTTCGAGAGTGAGCGAAACTAATGAAAACATTGTTGGGGTAAAACCTAAAGGGAAAGACCTAGCACCAAATCCAATTGGCCATCTGATCTAACTTCTGGAGGCAGTCAAAATGAGTATTTGAATTCTTCCCTACCTTATTCCTGTGCTGAGATACAGGCTGCTCCAACCTGCTGTAAAATGCTTGATTTCGAGAGTGAGCGAAACTAATGAAAACATTGTTGGGGTAAAACCTAAAGGGAAAGACCTAGCACCAAATCCAATTTGCCATCTGATCTAACTTCTGGAGGCAGTCAAAATGATCCTTAGAATTCTTCCCTACCTTATTCCTGTGCTGAGATACAGGCTGCTCCAACCTGCTGTAAAATGCTTGATTTCGAGAGTGAGCGAAACTAATGAAAACATTGTTGGGGTAAAACCTAAAGGGAAAGACCTAGCACCAAATCCAATTTGCCATCTGATCTAACTTCTGGAGGCAGTCAAAATGAGTATTTGAATTCTTCCCTACCTTATTCCTGTGCTGAGATACAGGCTGCTCCAACCTGCTGTAAAATGCTTGATTTCGAGAGTGAGCGAAACTAATGAAAACATTGTTGGGGTAAAACCTAAAGGGAAAGACCTAGCACCAAATCCAATTTGCCATCTGATCTAACTTCTGGAGGCAGTCAAAATGATCCTTAGAATTCTTCCCTACCTTCTTCCTGTGCTGAGATACAGGCTGCTCCAACCTGCTGTAAAATGCTTGATTTCGAGAGTGAGCGAAACTAATGAAAACATTGTTGGGGTAAAACCTAAAGGGAAAGACCTAGCACCAAATCCAATTTGCCATCTGATCTAACTTCTGGAGGCAGTCAAAATGATCCTTAGAATTCTTCCCTACCTTATTCCTGTGCTGAGATACAGGCTGCTCCAACCTGCTGTAAAATGCTTGATTTCGAGAGTGAGCGAAACTAATGAAAACATTGTTGGGGTAAAACCTAAAGGGAAAGACCTAGCACCAAATCCAATTTGCCATCTGATCTAACTTCTGGAGGCAGTCAAAATGAGTATTTGAATTCTTCCCTACCTTATTCCTGTGCTGAGATACAGGCTGCTCCAACCTGCTGTAAAATGCTTGATTTCGAGAGTGAGCGAAACTAATGAAAACATTGTTGGGGTAAAACCTAAAGGGAAAGACCTAGCACAAAATCCGATTTGCCATCTGATCTAACTTCTGGAGGCAGTCAAAATGATCCTTAGAATTCTTCCCTACCTTATTCCTGTGCTGAGATACAGGCTGCTCCAACCTGCTGTAAAATGCTTGATTTCGAGAGTGAGCGAAACTAATGAAAACATTGTTGGGGTAAAACCTAAAGGGAAAGACCTAGCACCAAATCCAATTTGCCATCTGATCTAACTTCTGGAGGCAGTCAAAATGAGTATTTGAATTCTTCCCTACCTTATTCCTGTGCTGAGATACAGGCTGCTCCAACCTGCTGTAAAATGCTTGATTTCGAGAGTGAGCGAAACTAATGAAAACATTGTTGGGGTAAAACCTAAAGGGAAAGACCTAGCACCAAATCCAATTTGCCATCTGATCTAACTTCTGGAGGCAGTCAAAATGATCCTTAGAATTCTTCCCTACCTTATTCCTGTGCTGAGATACAGGCTGCTCCAACCTGCTGTAAAATGCTTGATTTCGAGAGTGAGCGAAACTAATGAAAACATTGTTGGGGTAAAACCTAAAGGGAAAGACCTAGCACCAAATCCAATTTGCCATCTGATCTAACTTCTGGAGGCAGTCAAAATGAGTATTTGAATTCTTCCCTACCTTATTCCTGTGCTGAGATACAGGCTGCTCCAACCTGCTGTAAAATGCTTGATTTCGAGAGTGAGCGAAACTAATGAAAACATTGTTGGGGTAAAACCTAAAGGGAAAGACCTAGCACCAAATCCAATTTGCCATCTGATCTAACTTCTGGAGGCAGTCAAAATGATCCTTAGAATTCTTCCCTACCTTATTCCTGTGCTGAGATACAGGCTGCTCCAACCTGCTGTAAAATGCTTGATTTCGAGAGTGAGCGAAACTAATGAAAACATTGTTGGGGTAAAACCTAAAGGGAAAGACCTAGCACCAAATCCAATTTGCCATCTGATCTAACTTCTGGAGGCAGTCAAAATGATCCTTAGAATTCTTCCCTACCTTATTCCTGTGCTGAGATACAGGCTGCTCCAACCTGCTGTAAAATGCTTGATTTCGAGAGTGAGCGAAACTAATGAAAACATTGTTGGGGTAAAACCTAAAGGGAAAGACCTAGCACCAAATCCAATTTGCCATCTGATCTAACTTCTGGAGGCAGTCAAAATGATCCTTAGAATTCTTCCCTACCTTCTTCCTGTGCTGAGATACAGGCTGCTCCAACCTGCTGTAAAATGCTTGATTTCGAGAGTGAGCGAAACTAATGAAAACATTGTTGGGGTAAAACCTAAAGGGAAAGACCTAGCACCAAATCCAATTTGCCATCTGATCTAACTTCTGGAGGCAGTCAAAATGATCCTTAGAATTCTTCCCTACCTTATTCCTGTGCTGAGATACAGGCTGCTCCAACCTGCTGTAAAATGCTTGATTTCGAGAGTGAGCGAAACTAATGAAAACATTGTTGGGGTAAAACCTAAAGGGAAAGACCTAGCACCAAATCCAATTTGCCATCTGATCTAACTTCTGGAGGCAGTCAAAATGATCCTTAGAATTCTTCCCTACCTTATTCCTGTGCTGAGATACAGGCTGCTCCAACCTGCTGTAAAATGCTTGCTTTCGAGAGTGAGCGAAACTAATGAAAACATTGTTGGGGTAAAACCTAAAGGGAAAGACCTAGCACCAAATCCAATTGGCCATCTGATCTAACTTCTGGAGGCAGTCAAAATGAGTATTTGAATTCTTCCCTACCTTATTCCTGTGCTGAGATACAGGCTGCTCCAACCTGCTGTAAAATGCTTGATTTCGAGAGTGAGCAAAACTAATGAAAACATTGTTGGGGTAAAACCTAAAGGGAAAGACCTAGCACCAAATCCAATTTGCCATCTGATCTAACTTCTGGAGGCAGTCAAAATGATCCTTAGAATTCTTCCCTACCTTATTCCTGTGCTGAGATACAGGCTGCTCCAACCTGCTGTAAAATGCTTGATTTCGAGAGTGAGCGAAACTAATGAAAACATTGTTGGGGTAAAACCTAAAGGGAAAGACCTAGCACCAAATCCAATTTGCCATCTGATCTAACTTCTGGAGGCAGTCAAAATGATCCTTAGAATTCTTCCCTACCTTATTCCTGTGCTGAGATACAGGCTGCTCCAACCTGCTGTAAAATGCTTGATTTCGAGAGTGAGCGAAACTAATGAAAACATTGTTGGGGTAAAACCTAAAGGGAAAGACCTAGCACCAAATCCAATTTGCCATCTGATCTAACTTCTGGAGGCAGTCAAAATGATCCTTAGAATTCTTCCCTACCTTATTCCTGTGCTGAGATACAGGCTGCTCCAACCTGCTGTAAAATGCTTGATTTCGAGAGTGAGCGAAACTAATGAAAACATTGTTGGGGTAAAACCTAAAGGGAAAGACCTAGCACCAAATCCAATTTGCCATCTGATCTAACTTCTGGAGGCAGTCAAAATGATCCTTAGAATTCTTCCCTACCTTATTCCTGTGCTGAGATACAGGCTGCTCCAACCTGCTGTAAAATGCTTGATTTCGAGAGTGAGCGAAACTAATGAAAACATTGTTGGGGTAAAACCTAAAGGGAAAGACCTAGCACCAAATCCAATTGGCCATCTGATCTAACTTCTGGAGGCAGTCAAAATGATCCTTAGAATTCTTCCCTACCTTATTCCTGTGCTGAGATACAGGCTGCTCCAACCTGCTGTAAAATGCTTGATTTCGAGAGTGAGCGAAACTAATGAAAACATTGTTGGGGTAAAACCTAAAGGGAAAGACCTAGCACCAAATCCAATTTGCCATCTGATCTAACTTCTGGAGGCAGTCAAAATGAGTATTTGAATTCTTCCCTACCTTATTCCTGTGCTGAGATACAGGCTGCTCCAACCTGCTGTAAAATGCTTGATTTCGAGAGTGAGCGAAACTAATGAAAACATTGTTGGGGTAAAACCTAAAGGGAAAGACCTAGCACCAAATCCAATTTGCCATCTGATCTAACTTCTGGAGGCAGTCAAAATGATCCTTAGAATTCTTCCCTACCTTATTCCTGTGCTGAGATACAGGCTGCTCCAACCTGCTGTAAAATGCTTGATTTCGAGAGTGAGCGAAACTAATGAAAACATTGTTGGGGTAAAACCTAAAGGGAAAGACCTAGCACCAAATCCAATTTGCCATCTGATCTAACTTCTGGAGGCAGTCAAAATGATCCTTAGAATTCTTCCCTACCTTATTCCTGTGCTGAGATACAGGCTGCTCCAACCTGCTGTAAAATGCTTGATTTCGAGAGTGAGCGAAACTAATGAAAACATTGTTGGGGTAAAACCTAAAGGGAAAGACCTAGCACCAAATCCAATTTGCCATCTGATCTAACTTCTGGAGGCAGTCAAAATGATCCTTAGAATTCTTCCCTACCTTATTCCTGTGCTGAGATACAGGCTGCTCCAACCTGCTGTAAAATGCTTGATTTCGAGAGTGAGCGAAACTAATGAAAACATTGTTGGGGTAAAACCTAAAGGGAAAGGCCTAGCACCAAATCCAATTTGCCATCTGATCTAACTTCTGGAGGCAGTCAAAATGATCCTTAGAATTCTTCCCTACCTTATTCCTGTGCTGAGATACAGGCTGCTCCAACCTGCTGTAAAATGCTTGATTTCGAGAGTGAGCGAAACTAATGAAAACATTGTTGGGGTAAAACCTAAAGGGAAAGACCTAGCACCAAATCCAATTTGCCATCTGATCTAACTTCTGGAGGCAGTCAAAATGATCCTTAGAATTCTTCCCTACCTTATTCCTGTGCTGAGATACAGGCTGCTCCAACCTGCTGTAAAATGCTTGATTTCGAGAGTGAGCGAAACTAATGAAAACATTGTTGGGGTAAAACCTAAAGGGAAAGACCTAGCACCAAATCCAATTTGCCATCTGATCTAACTTCTGGAGGCAGTCAAAATGATCCTTAGAATTCTTCCCTACCTTCTTCCTGTGCTGAGATACAGGCTGCTCCAACCTGCTGTAAAATGCTTGATTTCGAGAGTGAGCGAAACTAATGAAAACATTGTTGGGGTAAAACCTAAAGGGAAAGACCTAGCACCAAATCCAATTTGCCATCTGATCTAACTTCTGGAGGCAGTCAAAATGATCCTTAGAATTCTTCCCTACCTTATTCCTGTGCTGAGATACAGGCTGCTCCAACCTGCTGTAAAATGCTTGATTTCGAGAGTGAGCGAAACTAATGAAAACATTGTTGGGGTAAAACCTAAAGGGAAAGACCTAGCACCAAATCCAATTTGCCATCTGATCTAACTTCTGGAGGCAGTCAAAATGATCCTTAGAATTCTTCCCTACCTTATTCCTGTGCTGAGATACAGGCTGCTCCAACCTGCTGTAAAATGCTTGATTTCGAGAGTGAGCGAAACTAATGAAAACATTGTTGGGGTAAAACCTAAAGGGAAAGACCTAGCACCAAATCCAATTTGCCATCTGATCTAACTTCTGGAGGCAGTCAAAATGATCCTTAGAATTCTTCCCTACCTTATTCCTGTGCTGAGATACAGGCTGCTCCAACCTGCTGTAAAATGCTTGATTTCGAGAGTGAGCGAAACTAATGAAAACATTGTTGGGGTAAAACCTAAAGGGAAAGACCTAGCACCAAATCCAATTTGCCATCTGATCTAACTTCTGGAGGCAGTCAAAATGATCCTTAGAATTCTTCCCTACCTTATTCCTGTGCTGAGATACAGGCTGCTCCAACCTGCTGTAAAATGCTTGATTTCGAGAGTGAGCGAAACTAATGAAAACATTGTTGGGGTAAAACCTAAAGGGAAAGACCTAGCACCAAATCCAATTTGCCATCTGATCTAACTTCTGGAGGCAGTCAAAATGATCCTTAGAATTCTTCCCTACCTTATTCCTGTGCTGAGATACAGGCTGCTCCAACCTGCTGTAAAATGCTTGATTTCGAGAGTGAGCGAAACTAATGAAAACATTGTTGGGGTAAAACCTAAAGGGAAAGGCCTAGCACCAAATCCAGTTTGCCATCTGATCTAACTTCTGGAGGCAGTCAAAATGATCCTTAGAATTCTTTCCTACCTTATTCCTGTGCTGAGATACAGGCTGCTCCAACCTGCTGTAAAATGCTTGATTTCGAGAGTGAGCGAAACTAATGAAAACATTGTTGGGGTAAAACCTAAAGGGAAAGACCTAGCACCAAATCCAATTTGCCATCTGATCTAACTTCTGGAGGCAGTCAAAATGATCCTTAGAATTCTTCCCTACCTTATTCCTGTGCTGAGATACAGGCTGCTCCAACCTGCTGTAAAATGCTTGATTTCGAGAGTGAGCGAAACTAATGAAAACATTGTTGGGGTAAAACCTAAAGGGAAAGACCTAGCACCAAATCCAATTTGCCATCTGATCTAACTTCTGGAGGCAGTCAAAATGATCCTTAGAATTCTTCCCTACCTTATTCCTGTGCTGAGATACAGGCTGCTCCAACCTGCTGTAAAATGCTTGATTTCGAGAGTGAGCGAAACTAATGAAAACATTGTTGGGGTAAAACCTAAAGGGAAAGACCTAGCACCAAATCCAATTTGCCATCTGATCTAACTTCTGGAGGCAGTCAAAATGATCCTTAGAATTCTTCCCTACCTTATTCCTGTGCTGAGATACAGGCTGCTCCAACCTGCTGTAAAATGCTTGATTTCGAGAGTGAGCGAAACTAATGAAAACATTGTTGGGGTAAAACCTAAAGGGAAAGACCTAGCACCAAATCCAATTTGCCATCTGATCTAACTTCTGGAGGCAGTCAAAATGATCCTTAGAATTCTTCCCTACCTTATTCCTGTGCTGAGATACAGGCTGCTCCAACCTGCTGTAAAATGCTTGATTTCGAGAGTGAGCGAAACTAATGAAAACATTGTTGGGGTAAAACCTAAAGGGAAAGACCTAGCACCAAATCCAATTTGCCATCTGATCTAACTTCTGGAGGCAGTCAAAATGATCCTTAGAATTCTTCCCTACCTTATTCCTGTGCTGAGATACAGGCTGCTCCAACCTGCTGTAAAATGCTTGATTTCGAGAGTGAGCGAAACTAATGAAAACATTGTTGGGGTAAAACCTAAAGGGAAAGACCTAGCACCAAATCCAATTTGCCATCTGATCTAACTTCTGGAGGCAGTCAAAATGATCCTTAGAATTCTTCCCTACCTTATTCCTGTGCTGAGATACAGGCTGCTCCAACCTGCTGTAAAAATGCTTGATTTCGAGAGTGAGCGAAACTAATGAAAACATTGTTGGGGTAAAACCTAAAGGGAAAGACCTAGCACTAAATCCAATTGGCCATCTGATCTAACTTCTGGAGGCAGTCAAAATGATCCTTAGAATTCTTCCCTACCTTATTCCTGTGCTGAGATACAGGCTGCTCCAACCTGCTGTAAAATGCTTGATTTCGAGAGTGAGCGAAACTAATGAAAAACATTGTTGGGGTAAAACCTAAAGGGAAAGACCTAGCACCAAATCCAATTTGCCATCTGATCTAACTTCTGGAGGCAGTCAAAATGATCCTTAGAATTCTTCCCTACCTTATTCCTGTGCTGAGATACAGGCTGCTCCAACCTGCTGTAAAATGCTTGATTTCGAGAGTGAGCGAAACTAATGAAAACATTGTTGGGGTAAAACCTAAAGGGAAAGACCTAGCACCAAATCCAATTTGCCATCTGATCTAACTTCTGGAGGCAGTCAAAATGATCCTTAGAATTCTTCCCTACCTTATTCCTGTGCTGAGATACAGGCTGCTCCAACCTGCTGTAAAATGCTTGATTTCGAGAGTGAGCGAAACTAATGAAAACATTGTTGGGGTAAAACCTAAAGGGAAAGACCTAGCACCAAATCCAATTTGCCATCTGATCTAACTTCTGGAGGCAGTCAAAATGATCCTTAGAATTCTTCCCTACCTTATTCCTGTGCTGAGATACAGGCTGCTCCAACCTGCTGTAAAATGCTTGATTTCGAGAGTGAGCGAAACTAATGAAAACATTGTTGGGGTAAAACCTAAAGGGAAAGACCTAGCACCAAATCCAATTTGCCATCTGATCTAACTTCTGGAGGCAGTCAAAATGATCCTTAGAATTCTTCCCTACCTTATTCCTGTGCTGAGATACAGGCTGCTCCAACCTGCTGTAAAATGCTTGATTTCGAGAGTGAGCGAAACTAATGAAAACATTGTTGGGGTAAAACCTAAAGGGAAAGACCTAGCACCAAATCCAATTTGCCATCTGATCTAACTTCTGGAGGCAGTCAAAATGATCCTTAGAATTCTTCCCTACCTTATTCCTGTGCTGAGATACAGGCTGCTCCAACCTGCTGTAAAATGCTTGATTTCGAGAGTGAGCGAAACTAATGAAAACATTGTTGGGGTAAAACCTAAAGGGAAAGACCTAGCACCAAATCCAATTGGCCATCTGATCTAACTTCTGGAGGCAGTCAAAATGAGTATTTGAATTCTTCCCTACCTTATTCCTGTGCTGAGATACAGGCTGCTCCAACCTGCTGTAAAATGCTTGATTTCGAGAGTGAGCGAAACTAATGAAAACATTGTTGGGGTAAAACCTAAAGGGAAAGACCTAGCACCAAATCCAATTTGCCATCTGATCTAACTTCTGGAGGCAGTCAAAATGATCCTTAGAATTCTTCCCTACCTTATTCCTGTGCTGAGATACAGGCTGCTCCAACCTGCTGTAAAATGCTTGATTTCGAGAGTGAGCGAAACTAATGAAAACATTGTTGGGGTAAAACCTAAAGGGAAAGACCTAGCACCAAATCCAATTTGCCATCTGATCTAACTTCTGGAGGCAGTCAAAATGATCCTTAGAATTCTTCCCTACCTTATTCCTGTGCTGAGATACAGGCTGCTCCAACCTGCTGTAAAATGCTTGATTTCGAGAGTGAGCGAAACTAATGAAAACATTGTTGGGGTAAAACCTAAAGGGAAAGACCTAGCACCAAATCCAATTTGCCATCTGATCTAACTTCTGGAGGCAGTCAAAATGATCCTTAGAATTCTTCCCTACCTTATTCCTGTGCTGAGATACAGGCTGCTCCAACCTGCTAAATGCTTGATTTCGATGAGAGTGAGCGAAACTAATGAAAACATTGTTGGGGTAAAACCTAAAGGGAAAGACCTAGCACCAAATCCAATTGGCCATCTGATCTAACTTCTGGAGGCAGTCAAAATGAGTATTTGAATTCTTCCCTACCTTATTCCTGTGCTGAGATACAGGCTGCTCCAACCTGCTGTAAAATGCTTGATTTCGAGAGTGAGCGAAACTAATGAAAACATTGTTGGGGTAAAACCTAAAGGGAAAGACCTAGCACCAAATCCAATTTGCCATCTGATCTAACTTCTGGAGGCAGTCAAAATGATCCTTAGAATTCTTCCCTACCTTATTCCTGTGCTGAGATACAGGCTGCTCCAACCTGCTGTAAAATGCTTGATTTCGAGAGTGAGCGAAACTAATGAAAACATTGTTGGGGTAAAACCTAAAGGGAAAGACCTAGCACCAAATCCAATTTGCCATCTGATCTAACTTCTGGAGGCAGTCAAAATGATCCTTAGAATTCTTCCCTACCTTATTCCTGTGCTGAGATACAGGCTGCTCCAACCTGCTGTAAAATGCTTGATTTCGAGAGTGAGCGAAACTAATGAAAACATTGTTGGGGTAAAACCTAAAGGGAAAGACCTAGCACCAAATCCAATTTGCCATCTGATCTAACTTCTGGAGGCAGTCAAAATGAGTATTTGAATTCTTCCCTACCTTATTCCTGTGCTGAGATACAGGCTGCTCCAACCTGCTGTAAAATGCTTGATTTCGAGAGTGAGCGAAACTAATGAAAACATTGTTGGGGTAAAACCTAAAGGGAAAGACCTAGCACCAAATCCAATTGGCCATCTGATCTAACTTCTGGAGGCAGTCAAAATGATCCTTAGAATTCTTCCCTACCTTATTCCTGTGCTGAGATACAGGCTGCTCCAACCTGCTGTAAAATGCTTGATTTCGAGAGTGAGCGAAACTAATGAAAACATTGTTGGGGTAAAACCTAAAGGGAAAGACCTAGCACCAAATCCAATTTGCCATCTGATCTAACTTCTGGAGGCAGTCAAAATGATCCTTAGAATTCTTCCCTACCTTATTCCTGTGCTGAGATACAGGCTGCTCCAACCTGCTGTAAAATGCTTGATTTCGAGAGTGAGCGAAACTAATGAAAACATTGTTGGGGTAAAACCTAAAGGGAAAGACCTAGCACCAAATCCAATTTGCCATCTGATCTAACTTCTGGAGGCAGTCAAAATGATCCTTAGAATTCTTCCCTACCTTATTCCTGTGCTGAGATACAGGCTGCTCCAACCTGCTGTAAAATGCTTGATTTCGAGAGTGAGCGAAACTAATGAAAACATTGTTGGGGTAAAACCTAAAGGGAAAGACCTAGCACCAAATCCAATTTGCCATCTGATCTAACTTCTGGAGGCAGTCAAAATGATCCTTAGAATTCTTCCCTACCTTATTCCTGTGCTGAGATACTGGCTGCTCCAACCTGCTGTAAAATGCTTGATTTCGAGAGTGAGCGAAACTAATGAAAACATTGTTGGGGTAAAACCTAAAGGGAAAGACCTAGCACCAAATCCAATTTGCCATCTGATCTAACTTCTGGAGGCAGTCAAAATGATCCTTAGAATTCTTCCCTACCTTATTCCTGTGCTGAGATACAGGCTGCTCCAACCTGCTGTAAAATGCTTGATTTCGAGAGTGAGCGAAACTAATGAAAACATTGTTGGGGTAAAACCTAAAGGGAAAGGCCTAGCACCAAATCCAATTTGCCATCTGATCTAACTTCTGGAGGCAGTCAAAATGATCCTTAGAATTCTTCCCTACCTTATTCCTGTGCTGAGATACAGGCTGCTCCAACCTGCTGTAAAATGCTTGATTTCGAGAGTGAGCGAAACTAATGAAAACATTGTTGGGGTAAAACCTAAAGGGAAAGACCTAGCACCAAATCCAATTTGCCATCTGATCTAACTTCTGGAGGCAGTCAAAATGATCCTTAGAATTCTTCCCTACCTTATTCCTGTGCTGAGATACAGGCTGCTCCAACCTGCTGTAAAATGCTTGATTTCGAGAGTGAGCGAAACTAATGAAAACATTGTTGGGGTAAAACCTAAAGGGAAAGACCTAGCACCAAATCCAATTTGCCATCTGATCTAACTTCTGGAGGCAGTCAAAATGATCCTTAGAATTCTTCCCTACCTTATTCCTGTGCTGAGATACAGGCTGCTCCAACCTGCTGTAAAATGCTTGATTTCGAGAGTGAGCGAAACTAATGAAAACATTGTTGGGGTAAAACCTAAAGGGAAAGACCTAGCACCAAATCCAATTTGCCATCTGATCTAACTTCTGGAGGCAGTCAAAATGATCCTTAGAATTCTTCCCTACCTTATTCCTGTGCTGAGATACAGGCTGCTCCAACCTGCTGTAAAATGCTTGATTTCGAGAGTGAGCGAAACTAATGAAAACATTGTTGGGGTAAAACCTAAAGGGAAAGACCTAGCACCAAATCCAATTTGCCATCTGATCTAACTTCTGGAGGCAGTCAAAATGATCCTTAGAATTCTTCCCTACCTTATTCCTGTGCTGAGATACAGGCTGCTCCAACCTGCTGTAAAATGCTTGATTTCGAGAGTGAGCGAAACTAATGAAAACATTGTTGGGGTAAAACCTAAAGGGAAAGACCTAGCACCAAATCCAATTTGCCATCTGATCTAACTTCTGGAGGCAGTCAAAATGATCCTTAGAATTCTTCCCTACCTTATTCCTGTGCTGAGATACAGGCTGCTCCAACCTGCTGTAAAATGCTTGATTTCGAGAGTGAGCGAAACTAATGAAAACATTGTTGGGGTAAAACCTAAAGGGAAAGGCCTAGCACCAAATCCAATTTGCCATCTGATCTAACTTCTGGAGGCAGTCAAAATGATCCTTAGAATTCTTCCCTACCTTATTCCTGTGCTGAGATACAGGCTGCTCCAACCTGCTGTAAAATGCTTGATTTCGAGAGTGAGCGAAACTAATGAAAACATTGTTGGGGTAAAACCTAAAGGGAAAGACCTAGCACCAAATCCAATTTGCCATCTGATCTAACTTCTGGAGGCAGTCAAAATGATCCTTAGAATTCTTCCCTACCTTATTCCTGTGCTGAGATACAGGCTGCTCCAACCTGCTGTAAAATGCTTGATTTCGAGAGTGAGCGAAACTAATGAAAACATTGTTGGGGTAAAACCTAAAGGGAAAGACCTAGCACCAAATCCAATTGGCCATCTGATCTAACTTCTGGAGGCAGTCAAAATGATCCTTAGAATTCTTCCCTACCTTATTCCTGTGCTGAGATACAGGCTGCTCCAACCTGCTGTAAAATGCTTGATTTCGAGAGTGAGCGAAACTAATGAAAACATTGTTGGGGTAAAACCTAAAGGGAAAGACCAAAGACCTAGCACCAAATCCAATTTGCCATCTGATCTAACTTCTGGAGGCAGTCAAAATGATCCTTAGAATTCTTCCCTACCTTATTCCTGTGCTGAGATACAGGCTGCTCCAACCTGCTGTAAAATGCTTGATTTCGAGAGTGAGCGAAACTAATGAAAACATTGTTGGGGTAAAACCTAAAGGGAAAGACCTAGCACCAAATCCAATTTGCCATCTGATCTAACTTCTGGAGGCAGTCAAAATGATCCTTAGAATTCTTCCCTACCTTATTCCTGTGCTGAGATACAGGCTGCTCCAACCTGCTGTAAAATGCTTGATTTCGAGAGTGAGCGAAACTAATGAAAACATTGTTGGGGTAAAACCTAAAGGGAAAGACCTAGCACCAAATCCAATTTGCCATCTGATCTAACTTCTGGAGGCAGTCAAAATGAGTATTTGAATTCTTCCCTACCTTATTCCTGTGCTGAGATACAGGCTGCTCCAACCTGCTGTAAAATGCTTGATTTCGAGAGTGAGCGAAACTAATGAAAACATTGTTGGGGTAAAACCTAAAGGGAAAGACCTAGCACCAAATCCAATTTGCCATCTGATCTAACTTCTGGAGGCAGTCAAAATGATCCTTAGAATTCTTCCCTACCTTATTCCTGTGCTGAGATACAGGCTGCTCCAACCTGCTGTAAAATGCTTGATTTCGAGAGTGAGCGAAACTAATGAAAACATTGTTGGGGTAAAACCTAAAGGGAAAGACCTAGCACCAAATCCAATTTGCCATCTGATCTAACTTCTGGAGGCAGTCAAAATGAGTATTTGAATTCTTCCCTACCTTATTCCTGTGCTGAGATACAGGCTGCTCCAACCTGCTGTAAAATGCTTGATTTCGAGAGTGAGCGAAACTAATGAAAACATTGTTGGGGTAAAACCTAAAGGGAAAGACCTAGCACCAAATCCAATTTGCCATCTGATCTAACTTCTGGAGGCAGTCAAAATGATCCTTAGAATTCTTCCCTACCTTATTCCTGTGCTGAGATACAGGCTGCTCCAACCTGCTGTAAAATGCTTGATTTCGAGAGTGAGCGAAACTAATGAAAACATTGTTGGGGTAAAACCTAAAGGGAAAGACCTAGCACCAAATCCAATTTGCCATCTGATCTAACTTCTGGAGGCAGTCAAAATGATCCTTAGAATTCTTCCCTACCTTATTCCTGTGCTGAGATACAGGCTGCTCCAACCTGCTGTAAAATGCTTGATTTCGAGAGTGAGCAAAACTAATGAAAACATTGTTGGGGTAAAACCTAAAGGGAAAGACCTAGCACCAAATCCAATTGGCCATCTGATCTAACTTCTGGAGGCAGTCAAAATGATCCTTAGAATTCTTCCCTACCTTATTCCTGTGCTGAGATACAGGCTGCTCCAACCTGCTGTAAAATGCTTGATTTCGAGAGTGAGCGAAACTAATGAAAACATTGTTGGGGTAAAACCTAAAGGGAAAGACCTAGCACCAAATCCAATTTGCCATCTGATCTAACTTCTGGAGGCAGTCAAAATGATCCTTAGAATTCTTCCCTACCTTATTCCTGTGCTGAGATACAGGCTGCTCCAACCTGCTGTAAAATGCTTGATTTCGAGAGTGAGCGAAACTAATGAAAACATTGTTGGGGTAAAACCTAAAGGGAAAGACCTAGCACCAAATCCAATTTGCCATCTGATCTAACTTCTGGAGGCAGTCAAAATGATCCTTAGAATTCTTCCCTACCTTATTCCTGTGCTGAGATACAGGCTGCTCCAACCTGCTGTAAAATGCTTGATTTCGAGAGTGAGCGAAACTAATGAAAACATTGTTGGGGTAAAACCTAAAGGGAAAGACCTAGCACCAAATCCAATTTGCCATCTGATCTAACTTCTGGAGGCAGTCAAAATGAGTATTTGAATTCTTCCCTACCTTATTCCTGTGCTGAGATACAGGCTGCTCCAACCTGCTGTAAAATGCTTGATTTCGAGAGTGAGCGAAACTAATGAAAACATTGTTGGGGTAAAACCTAAAGGGAAAGACCTAGCACCAAATCCAATTTGCCATCTGATCTAACTTCTGGAGGCAGTCAAAATGATCCTTAGAATTCTTCCCTACCTTATTCCTGTGCTGAGATACAGGCTGCTCCAACCTGCTGTAAAATGCTTGATTTCGAGAGTGAGCGAAACTAATGAAAACATTGTTGGGGTAAAACCTAAAGGAAAGACCTAGCACCAAATCCAATTTGCCATCTGATCTAACTTCTGGAGGCAGTCAAAATGAGTATTTGAATTCTTCCCTACCTTATTCCTGTGCTGAGATACAGGCTGCTCCAACCTGCTGTAAAATGCTTGATTTCGAGAGTGAGCGAAACTAATGAAAACATTGTTGGGGTAAAACCTAAAGGGAAAGACCTAGCACCAAATCCAATTTGCCATCTGATCTAACTTCTGGAGGCAGTCAAAATGATCCTTAGAATTCTTCCCTACCTTATTCCTGTGCTGAGATACAGGCTGCTCCAACCTGCTGTAAAATGCTTGATTTCGAGAGTGAGCGAAACTAATGAAAACATTGTTGGGGTAAAACCTAAAGGGAAAGACCTAGCACCAAATCCAATTTGCCATCTGATCTAACTTCTGGAGGCAGTCAAAATGATCCTTAGAATTCTTCCCTACCTTATTCCTGTGCTGAGATACAGGCTGCTCCAACCTGCTGTAAAATGCTTGATTTCGAGAGTGAGCGAAACTAATGAAAACATTGTTGGGGTAAAACCTAAAGGGAAAGACCTAGCACCAAATCCAATTTGCCATCTGATCTAACTTCTGGAGGCAGTCAAAATGATCCTTAGAATTCTTCCCTACCTTATTCCTGTGCTGAGATACAGGCTGCTCCAACCTGCTGTAAAATGCTTGATTTCGAGAGTGAGCGAAACTAATGAAAACATTGTTGGGGTAAAACCTAAAGGGAAAGACCTAGCACCAAATCCAATTTGCCATCTGATCTAACTTCTGGAGGCAGTCAAAATGATCCTTAGAATTCTTCCCTACCTTATTCCTGTGCTGAGATACAGGCTGCTCCAACCTGCTGTAAAATGCTTGATTTCGAGAGTGAGCGAAACTAATGAAAACATTGTTGGGGTAAAACCTAAAGGGAAAGACCTAGCACCAAATCCAATTTGCCATCTGATCTAACTTCTGGAGGCAGTCAAAATGATCCTTAGAATTCTTCCCTACCTTATTCCTGTGCTGAGATACAGGCTGCTCCAACCTGCTGTAAAATGCTTGATTTCGAGAGTGAGCGAAACTAATGAAAACATTGTTGGGGTAAAACCTAAAGGGAAAGACCTAGCACCAAATCCAATTTGCCATCTGATCTAACTTCTGGAGGCAGTCAAAATGATCCTTAGAATTCTTCCCTACCTTATTCTGTGCTGAGATACAGGCTGCTCCAACCTGCTGTAAAATGCTTGATTTCGAGAGTGAGCGAAACTAATGAAAACATTGTTGGGGTAAAACCTAAAGGGAAAGACCTAGCACCAAATCCAATTTGCCATCTGATCTAACTTCTGGAGGCAGTCAAAATGATCCTTAGAATTCTTCCCTACCTTATTCCTGTGCTGAGATACAGGCTGCTCCAACCTGCTGTAAAATGCTTGATTTCGAGAGTGAGCGAAACTAATGAAAACATTGTTGGGGTAAAACCTAAAGGGAAAGACCTAGCACCAAATCCAATTTGCCATCTGATCTAACTTCTGGAGGCAGTCAAAATGAGTATTTGAATTCTTCCCTACCTTATTCCTGTGCTGAGATACAGGCTGCTCCAACCTGCTGTAAAATGCTTGATTTCGAGAGTGAGCGAAACTAATGAAAACATTGTTGGGGTAAAACCTAAAGGGAAAGACCTAGCACCAAATCCAATTTGCCATCTGATCTAACTTCTGGAGGCAGTCAAAATGATCCTTAGAATTCTTCCCTACCTTATTCCTGTGCTGAGATACAGGCTGCTCCAACCTGCTGTAAAATGCTTGATTTCGAGAGTGAGCGAAACTAATGAAAACATTGTTGGGGTAAAACCTAAAGGGAAAGACCTAGCACCAAATCCAATTTGCCATCTGATCTAACTTCTGGAGGCAGTCAAAATGATCCTTAGAATTCTTCCCTACCTTATTCCTGTGCTGAGATACAGGCTGCTCCAACCTGCTGTAAAATGCTTGATTTCGAGAGTGAGCAAAACTAATGAAAACATTGTTGGGGTAAAACCTAAAGGGAAAGACCTAGCACCAAATCCAATTGGCCATCTGATCTAACTTCTGGAGGCAGTCAAAATGATCCTTAGAATTCTTCCCTACCTTATTCCTGTGCTGAGATACAGGCTGCTCCAACCTGCTGTAAAATGCTTGATTTCGAGAGTGAGCGAAACTAATGAAAACATTGTTGGGGTAAAACCTAAAGGGAAAGACCTAGCACCAAATCCAATTTGCCATCTGATCTAACTTCTGGAGGCAGTCAAAATGATCCTTAGAATTCTTCCCTACCTTATTCCTGTGCTGAGATACAGGCTGCTCCAACCTGCTGTAAAATGCTTGATTTCGAGAGTGAGCGAAACTAATGAAAACATTGTTGGGGTAAAACCTAAAGGGAAAGACCTAGCACCAAATCCAATTTGCCATCTGATCTAACTTCTGGAGGCAGTCAAAATGATCCTTAGAATTCTTCCCTACCTTATTCCTGTGCTGAGATACAGGCTGCTCCAACCTGCTGTAAAATGCTTGATTTCGAGAGTGAGCGAAACTAATGAAAACATTGTTGGGGTAAAACCTAAAGGGAAAGACCTAGCACCAAATCCAATTTGCCATCTGATCTAACTTCTGGAGGCAGTCAAAATGAGTATTTGAATTCTTCCCTACCTTATTCCTGTGCTGAGATACAGGCTGCTCCAACCTGCTGTAAATGCTTGATTTCGAGAGTGAGCGAAACTAATGAAAACATTGTTGGGGTAAAACCTAAAGGGAAAGACCTAGCACCAAATCCAATTTGCCATCTGATCTAACTTCTGGAGGCAGTCAAAATGATCCTTAGAATTCTTCCCTACCTTATTCCTGTGCTGAGATACAGGCTGCTCCAACCTGCTGTAAAATGCTTGATTTCGAGAGTGAGCGAAACTAATGAAAACATTGTTGGGGTAAAACCTAAAGGGAAAGACCTAGCACCAAATCCAATTTGCCATCTGATCTAACTTCTGGAGGCAGTCAAAATGAGTATTTGAATTCTTCCCTACCTTATTCCTGTGCTGAGATACAGGCTGCTCCAACCTGCTGTAAAATGCTTGATTTCGAGAGTGAGCGAAACTAATGAAAACATTGTTGGGGTAAAACCTAAAGGGAAAGACCTAGCACCAAATCCAATTTGCCATCTGATCTAACTTCTGGAGGCAGTCAAAATGATCCTTAGAATTCTTCCCTACCTTATTCCTGTGCTGAGATACAGGCTGCTCCAACCTGCTGTAAAATGCTTGATTTCGAGAGTGAGCGAAACTAATGAAAACATTGTTGGGGTAAAACCTAAAGGGAAAGACCTAGCACCAAATCCAATTTGCCATCTGATCTAACTTCTGGAGGCAGTCAAAATGATCCTTAGAATTCTTCCCTACCTTATTCCTGTGCTGAGATACAGGCTGCTCCAACCTGCTGTAAAATGCTTGATTTCGAGAGTGAGCGAAACTAATGAAAACATTGTTGGGGTAAAACCTAAAGGGAAAGACCTAGCACCAAATCCAATTTGCCATCTGATCTAACTTCTGGAGGCAGTCAAAATGATCCTTAGAATTCTTCCCTACCTTATTCCTGTGCTGAGATACAGGCTGCTCCAACCTGCTGTAAAATGCTTGATTTCGAGAGTGAGCGAAACTAATGAAAACATTGTTGGGGTAAAACCTAAAGGGAAAGACCTAGCACCAAATCCAATTTGCCATCTGATCTAACTTCTGGAGGCAGTCAAAATGATCCTTAGAATTCTTCCCTACCTTATTCCTGTGCTGAGATACAGGCTGCTCCAACCTGCTGTAAAATGCTTGATTTCGAGAGTGAGCGAAACTAATGAAAACATTGTTGGGGTAAAACCTAAAGGGAAAGGCCTAGCACCAAATCCAATTTGCCATCTGATCTAACTTCGGGAGGCAGTCAAAATGATCCTTAGAATTCTTCCCTACCTTATTCCTGTGCTGAGATACAGGCTGCTCCAACCTGCTGTAAAATGCTTGATTTCGAGAGTGAGCGAAACTAATGAAAACATTGTTGGGGTAAAACCTAAAGGGAAAGACCTAGCACCAAATCCAATTTGCCATCTGATCTAACTTCTGGAGGCAGTCAAAATGATCCTTAGAATTCTTCCCTACCTTATTCCTGTGCTGAGATACAGGCTGCTCCAACCTGCTGTAAAATGCTTGATTTCGAGAGTGAGCGAAACTAATGAAAACATTGTTGGGGTAAAACCTAAAGGGAAAGACCTAGCACCAAATCCAATTTGCCATCTGATCTAACTTCTGGAGGCAGTCAAAATGATCCTTAGAATTCTTCCCTACCTTATTCCTGTGCTGAGATACAGGCTGCTCCAACCTGCTGTCAAATGCTTGATTTCGAGAGTGAGCGAAACTAATGAAAACATTGTTGGGGTAAAACCTAAAGGGAAAGGCCTAGCACCAAATCCAATTTGCCATCTGATCTAACTTCTGGAGGCAGTCAAAATGATCCTTAGAATTCTTCCCTACCTTATTCCTGTGCTGAGATACAGGCTGCTCCAACCTGCTGTAAAATGCTTGATTTCGAGAGTGAGCGAAACTAATGAAAACATTGTTGGGGTAAAACCTAAAGGGAAAGGCCTAGCACCAAATCCAATTTGCCATCTGATCTAACTTCTGGAGGCAGTCAAAATGATCCTTAGAATTCTTCCCTACCTTATTCCTGTGCTGAGATACAGGCTGCTCCAACCTGCTGTAAAATGCTTGATTTCGAGAGTGAGCGAAACTAATGAAAACATTGTTGGGGTAAAACCTAAAGGGAAAGACCTAGCACCAAATCCAATTTGCCATCTGATCTAACTTCTGGAGGCAGTCAAAATGATCCTTAGAATTCTTCCCTACCTTATTCCTGTGCTGAGATACAGGCTGCTCCAACCTGCTGTAAAATGCTTGATTTCGAGAGTGAGCGAAACTAATGAAAACATTGTTGGGGTAAAACCTAAAGGGAAAGACCTAGCACCAAACCCAATTTGCCATCTGATCTAACTTCTGGAGGCAGTCAAAATGATCCTTAGAATTCTTCCCTACCTTATTCCTGTGCTGAGATACAGGCTGCTCCAACCTGCTGTAAAATGCTTGATTTCGAGAGTGAGCGAAACTAATGAAAACATTGTTGGGGTAAAACCTAAAGGGAAAGGCCTAGCACCAAATCCAATTTGCCATCTGATCTAACTTCTGGAGGCAGTCAAAATGATCCTTAGAATTCTTCCCTACCTTATTCCTGTGCTGAGATACAGGCTGCTCCAACCTGCTGTAAAATGCTTGATTTCGAGAGTGAGCGAAACTAATGAAAACATTGTTGGGGTAAAACCTAAAGGGAAAGGCCTAGCACCAAATCCAATTTGCCATCTGATCTAACTTCGGGAGGCAGTCAAAATGATCCTTAGAATTCTTCCCTACCTTATTCCTGTGCTGAGATACAGGCTGCTCCAACCTGCTGTAAAATGCTTGATTTCGAGAGTGAGCGAAACTAATGAAAACATTGTTGGGGTAAAACCTAAAGGGAAAGACCTAGCACCAAATCCAATTTGCCATCTGATCTAACTTCTGGAGGCAGTCAAAATGATCCTTAGAATTCTTCCCTACCTTATTCCTGTGCTGAGATACAGGCTGCTCCAACCTGCTGTAAAATGCTTGATTTCGAGAGTGAGCGAAACTAATGAAAACATTGTTGGGGTAAAACCTAAAGGGAAAGACCTAGCACCAAATCCAATTTGCCATCTGATCTAACTTCTGGAGGCAGTCAAAATGATCCTTAGAATTCTTCCCTACCTTATTCCTGTGCTGAGATACAGGCTGCTCCAACCTGCTGTAAAATGCTTGATTTCGAGAGTGAGCGAAACTAATGAAAACATTGTTGGGGTAAAACCTAAAGGGAAAGGCCTAGCACCAAATCCAATTTGCCATCTGATCTAACTTCTGGAGGCAGTCAAAATGATCCTTAGAATTCTTCCCTACCTTATTCCTGTGCTGAGATACAGGCTGCTCCAACCTGCTGTAAAATGCTTGATTTCGAGAGTGAGCGAAACTAATGAAAACATTGTTGGGGTAAAACCTAAAGGGAAAGGCCTAGCACCAAATCCAATTTGCCATCTGATCTAACTTCGGGAGGCAGTCAAAATGATCCTTAGAATTCTTCCCTACCTTATTCCTGTGCTGAGATACAGGCTGCTCCAACCTGCTGTAAAATGCTTGATTTCGAGAGTGAGCGAAACTAATGAAAACATTGTTGGGGTAAAACCTAAAGGGAAAGACCTAGCACCAAATCCAATTTGCCATCTGATCTAACTTCTGGAGGCAGTCAAAATGAGTATTTGAATTCTTCCCTACCTTATTCCTGTGCTGAGATACAGGCTGCTCCAACCTGCTGTAAAATGCTTGATTTCGAGAGTGAGCGAAACTAATGAAAACATTGTTGGGGTAAAACCTAAAGGGAAAGACCTAGCACCAAATCCAATTTGCCATCTGATCTAACTTCTGGAGGCAGTCAACATGATCCTTAGAATTCTTCCCTACCTTATTCCTGTGCTGAGATACAGGCTGCTCCAACCTGCTGTAAAATGCTTGATTTCGAGAGTGAGCGAAACTAATGAAAACATTGTTGGGGTAAAACCTAAAGGGAAAGACCTAGCACCAAATCCAATTTGCCATCTGATCTAACTTCTGGAGGCAGTCAAAATGATCCTTAGAATTCTTCCCTACCTTATTCCTGTGCTGAGATACAGGCTGCTCCAACCTGCTGTAAAATGCTTGATTTCGAGAGTGAGCGAAACTAATGAAAACATTGTTGGGGTAAAACCTAAAGGGAAAGACCTAGCACCAAATCCAATTTGCCATCTGATCTAACTTCTGGAGGCAGTCAAAATGATCCTTAGAATTCTTCCCTACCTTATTCCTGTGCTGAGATACAGGCTGCTCCAACCTGCTGTAAAATGCTTGATTTCGAGAGTGAGCGAAACTAATGAAAACATTGTTGGGGTAAAACCTAAAGGGAAAGACCTAGCACCAAATCCAATTTGCCATCTGATCTAACTTCTGGAGGCAGTCAAAATGAGTATTTGAATTCTTCCCTACCTTATTCCTGTGCTGAGATACAGGCTGCTCCAACCTGCTGTAAAATGCTTGATTTCGAGAGTGAGCGAAACTAATGAAAACATTGTTGGGGTAAAACCTAAAGGGAAAGACCTAGCACCAAATCCAATTTGCCATCTGATCTAACTTCTGGAGGCAGTCAAAATGATCCTTAGAATTCTTCCCTACCTTATTCCTGTGCTGAGATACAGGCTGCTCCAACCTGCTGTAAAATGCTTGATTTCGAGAGTGAGCAAAACTAATGAAAACATTGTTGGGGTAAAACCTAAAGGGAAAGACCTAGCACCAAATCCAATTTGCCATCTGATCTAACTTCTGGAGGCAGTCAAAATGATCCTTAGAATTCTTCCCTACCTTATTCCTGTGCTGAGATACAGGCTGCTCCAACCTGCTGTAAAATGCTTGATTTCGAGAGTGAGCGAAACTAATGAAAACATTGTTGGGGTAAAACCTAAAGGGAAAGACCTAGCACCAAATCCAATTTGCCATCTGATCTAACTTCTGGAGGCAGTCAAAATGATCCTTAGAATTCTTCCCTACCTTATTCCTGTGCTGAGATACAGGCTGCTCCAACCTGCTGTAAAATGCTTGATTTCGAGAGTGAGCGAAACTAATGAAAACATTGTTGGGGTAAAACCTAAAGGGAAAGACCTAGCACCAAATCCAATTTGCCATCTGATCTAACTTCTGGAGGCAGTCAAAATGATCCTTAGAATTCTTCCCTACCTTATTCCTGTGCTGAGATACAGGCTGCTCCAACCTGCTGTAAAATGCTTGATTTCGAGAGTGAGCGAAACTAATGAAAACATTGTTGGGGTAAAACCTAAAGGGAAAGACCTAGCACCAAATCCAATTTGCCATCTGATCTAACTTCTGGAGGCAGTCAAAATGATCCTTAGAATTCTTCCCTACCTTATTCCTGTGCTGAGATACAGGCTGCTCCAACCTGCTGTAAAATGCTTGATTTCGAGAGTGAGCGAAACTAATGAAAACATTGTTGGGGTAAAACCTAAAGGGAAAGACCTAGCACCAAATCCAATTTGCCATCTGATCTAACTTCTGGAGGCAGTCAAAATGATCCTTAGAATTCTTCCCTACCTTATTCCTGTGCTGAGATACAGGCTGCTCCAACCTGCTGTAAAATGCTTGATTTCGAGAGTGAGCGAAACTAATGAAAACATTGTTGGGGTAAAACCTAAAGGGAAAGACCTAGCACCAAATCCAATTTGCCATCTGATCTAACTTCTGGAGGCAGTCAAAATGATCCTTAGAATTCTTCCCTACCTTATTCCTGTGCTGAGATACAGGCTGCTCCAACCTGCTGTAAAATGCTTGATTTCGAGAGTGAGCGAAACTAATGAAAACATTGTTGGGGTAAAACCTAAAGGGAAAGACCTAGCACCAAATCCAATTGGCCATCTGATCTAACTTCTGGAGGCAGTCAAAATGATCCTTAGAATTCTTCCCTACCTTATTCCTGTGCTGAGATACAGGCTGCTCCAACCTGCTGTAAAATGCTTGATTTCGAGAGTGAGCAAAACTAATGAAAACATTGTTGGGGTAAAACCTAAAGGGAAAGACTAGCACCAAATCCAATTTGCCATCTGATCTAACTTCTGGAGGCAGTCAAAATGATCCTTAGAATTCTTCCCTACCTTATTCCTGTGCTGAGATACAGGCTGCTCCAACCTGCTGTAAAATGCTTGATTTCGAGAGTGAGCGAAACTAATGAAAACATTGTTGGGGTAAAACCTAAAGGGAAAGACCTAGCACCAAATCCAATTTGCCATCTGATCTAACTTCTGGAGGCAGTCAAAATGATCCTTAGAATTCTTCCCTACCTTATTCCTGTGCTGAGATACAGGCTGCTCCAACCTGCTGTAAAATGCTTGATTTCGAGAGTGAGCGAAACTAATGAAAACATTGTTGGGGTAAAACCTAAAGGGAAAGACCTAGCACCAAATCCAATTTGCCATCTGATCTAACTTCTGGAGGCAGTCAAAATGATCCTTAGAATTCTTCCCTACCTTATTCCTGTGCTGAGATACAGGCTGCTCCAACCTGCTGTAAAATGCTTGATTTCGAGAGTGAGCGAAACTAATGAAAACATTGTTGGGGTAAAACCTAAAGGGAAAGACCTAGCACCAAATCCAATTGGCCATCTGATCTAACTTCTGGAGGCAGTCAAAATGATCCTTAGAATTCTTCCCTACCTTATTCCTGTGCTGAGATACAGGCTGCTCCAACCTGCTGTAAAATGCTTGATTTCGAGAGTGAGCGAAACTAATGAAAACATTGTTGGGGTAAAACCTAAAGGGAAAGACCTAGCACCAAATCCAATTTGCCATCTGATCTAACTTCTGGAGGCAGTCAAAATGAGTATTTGAATTCTTCCCTACCTTATTCCTGTGCTGAGATACAGGCTGCTCCAACCTGCTGTAAAATGCTTGATTTCGAGAGTGAGCGAAACTAATGAAAACATTGTTGGGGTAAAACCTAAAGGGAAAGACCTAGCACCAAATCCAATTTGCCATCTGATCTAACTTCTGGAGGCAGTCAAAATGATCCTTAGAATTCTTCCCTACCTTATTCCTGTGCTGAGATACAGGCTGCTCCAACCTGCTGTAAAATGCTTGATTTCGAGAGTGAGCGAAACTAATGAAAACATTGTTGGGGTAAAACCTAAAGGGAAAGACCTAGCACCAAATCCAATTTGCCATCTGATCTAACTTCTGGAGGCAGTCAAAATGATCCTTAGAATTCTTCCCTACCTTATTCCTGTGCTGAGATACAGGCTGCTCCAACCTGCTGTAAAATGCTTGATTTCGAGAGTGAGCGAAACTAATGAAAACATTGTTGGGGTAAAACCTAAAGGGAAAGACCTAGCACCAAATCCAATTTGCCATCTGATCTAACTTCTGGAGGCAGTCAAAATGATCCTTAGAATTCTTCCCTACCTTATTCCTGTGCTGAGATACAGGCTGCTCCAACCTGCTGTAAAATGCTTGATTTCGAGAGTGAGCGAAACTAATGAAAACATTGTTGGGGTAAAACCTAAAGGGAAAGACCTAGCACCAAATCCAATTTGCCATCTGATCTAACTTCTGGAGGCAGTCAAAATGATCCTTAGAATTCTTCCCTACCTTATTCCTGTGCTGAGATACAGGCTGCTCCAACCTGCTGTAAAATGCTTGATTTCGAGAGTGAGCGAAACTAATGAAAACATTGTTGGGGTAAAACCTAAAGGGAAAGACCTAGCACCAAATCCAATTTGCCATCTGATCTAACTTCTGGAGGCAGTCAAAATGAGTATTTGAATTCTTCCCTACCTTATTCCTGTGCTGAGATACAGGCTGCTCCAACCTGCTGTAAAATGCTTGATTTCGAGAGTGAGCGAAACTAATGAAAACATTGTTGGGGTAAAACCTAAAGGGAAAGACCTAGCACCAAATCCAATTTGCCATCTGATCTAACTTCTGGAGGCAGTCAAAATGATCCTTAGAATTCTTCCCTACCTTATTCCTGTGCTGAGATACAGGCTGCTCCAACCTGCTGTAAAATGCTTGATTTCGAGAGTGAGCGAAACTAATGAAAACATTGTTGGGGTAAAACCTAAAGGGAAAGACCTAGCACCAAATCCAATTTGCCATCTGATCTAACTTCTGGAGGCAGTCAAAATGAGTATTTGAATTCTTCCCTACCTTATTCCTGTGCTGAGATACAGGCTGCTCCAACCTGCTGTAAAATGCTTGATTTCGAGAGTGAGCGAAACTAATGAAAACATTGTTGGGGTAAAACCTAAAGGGAAAGACCTAGCACCAAATCCAATTTGCCATCTGATCTAACTTCTGGAGGCAGTCAAAATGATCCTTAGAATTCTTCCCTACCTTATTCCTGTGCTGAGATACAGGCTGCTCCAACCTGCTGTAAAATGCTTGATTTCGAGAGTGAGCGAAACTAATGAAAACATTGTTGGGGTAAAACCTAAAGGGAAAGACCTAGCACCAAATCCAATTGGCCATCTGATCTAACTTCTGGAGGCAGTCAAAATGAGTATTTGAATTCTTCCCTACCTTATTCCTGTGCTGAGATACAGGCTGCTCCAACCTGCTGTAAAATGCTTGATTTCGAGAGTGAGCGAAACTAATGAAAACATTGTTGGGGTAAAACCTAAAGGGAAAGACCTAGCACCAAATCCAATTTGCCATCTGATCTAACTTCTGGAGGCAGTCAAAATGATCCTTAGAATTCTTCCCTACCTTATTCCTGTGCTGAGATACAGGCTGCTCCAACCTGCTGTAAAATGCTTGATTTCGAGAGTGAGCGAAACTAATGAAAACATTGTTGGGGTAAAACCTAAAGGGAAAGACCTAGCACCAAATCCAATTTGCCATCTGATCTAACTTCTGGAGGCAGTCAAAATGATCCTTAGAATTCTTCCCTACCTTATTCCTGTGCTGAGATACAGGCTGCTCCAACCTGCTGTAAAATGCTTGATTTCGAGAGTGAGCGAAACTAATGAAAACATTGTTGGGGTAAAACCTAAAGGGAAAGACCTAGCACCAAATCCAATTGGCCATCTGATCTAACTTCTGGAGGCAGTCAAAATGATCCTTAGAATTCTTCCCTACCTTATTCCTGTGCTGAGATACAGGCTGCTCCAACCTGCTGTAAAATGCTTGATTTCGAGAGTGAGCGAAACTAATGAAAACATTGTTGGGGTAAAACCTAAAGGGAAAGACCTAGCACCAAATCCAATTTGCCATCTGATCTAACTTCTGGAGGCAGTCAAAATGATCCTTAGAATTCTTCCCTACCTTATTCCTGTGCTGAGATACAGGCTGCTCCAACCTGCTGTAAAATGCTTGATTTCGAGAGTGAGCGAAACTAATGAAAACATTGTTGGGGTAAAACCTAAAGGGAAAGACCTAGCACCAAATCCAATTTGCCATCTGATCTAACTTCTGGAGGCAGTCAAAATGATCCTTAGAATTCTTCCCTACCTTCTTCCTGTGCTGAGATACAGGCTGCTCCAACCTGCTGTAAAATGCTTGATTTCGAGAGTGAGCGAAACTAATGAAAACATTGTTGGGGTAAAACCTAAAGGGAAAGACCTAGCACCAAATCCAATTTGCCATCTGATCTAACTTCTGGAGGCAGTCAAAATGATCCTTAGAATTCTTCCCTACCTTATTCCTGTGCTGAGATACAGGCTGCTCCAACCTGCTGTCAAATGCTTGATTTCTAGAGTGAGCGAAACTAATGAAAACATTGTTGGGGTAAAACCTAAAGGGAAAGACCTAGCACCAAATCCAATTTGCCATCTGATCTAACTTCTGGAGGCAGTCAAAATGAGTATTTGAATTCTTCCCTACCTTATTCCTGTGCTGAGATACAGGCTGCTCCAACCTGCTGTAAAATGCTTGATTTCGAGAGTGAGCGAAACTAATGAAAACATTGTTGGGGTAAAACCTAAAGGGAAAGACCTAGCACCAAATCCAATTTGCCATCTGATCTAACTTCTGGAGGCAGTCAAAATGATCCTTAGAATTCTTCCCTACCTTATTCCTGTGCTGAGATACAGGCTGCTCCAACCTTCTGTAAAATGCTTGATTTCGAGAGTGAGCGAAACTAATGAAAACATTGTTGGGGTAAAACCTAAAGGGAAAGACCTAGCACCAAATCCAATTTGCCATCTGATCTAACTTCTGGAGGCAGTCAAAATGATCCTTAGAATTCTTCCCTACCTTATTCCTGTGCTGAGATACAGGCTGCTCCAACCTGCTGTAAAATGCTTGATTTCAAGAGTGAGCGAAACTAATGAAAACATTGTTGGGGTAAAACCTAAAGGGAAAGACCTAGCACCAAATCCAATTTGCCATCTGATCTAACTTCTGGAGGCAGTCAAAATGATCCTTAGAATTCTTCCCTACCTTATTCCTGTGCTGAGATACAGGCTGCTCCAACCTGCTGTAAAATGCTTGATTTCGAGAGTGAGCGAAACTAATGAAAACATTGTTGGGGTAAAACCTAAAGGGAAAGACCTAGCACCAAATCCAATTTGCCATCTGATCTAACTTCTGGAGGCAGTCAAAATGAGTATTAGAATTCTTCCCTACCTTATTCCTGTGCTGAGATACAGGCTGCTCCAACCTGCTGTAAAATGCTTGATTTCGAGAGTGAGCGAAACTAATGAAAACATTGTTGGGGTAAAACCTAAAGGGAAAGACCTAGCACCAAATCCAATTTGCCATCTGATCTAACTTCTGGAGGCAGTCAAAATGATCCTTAGAATTCTTCCCTACCTTATTCCTGTGCTGAGATACAGGCTGCTCCAACCTGCTGTAAAATGCTTGATTTCGAGAGTGAGCGAAACTAATGAAAACATTGTTGGGGTAAAACCTAAAGGGAAAGACCTAGCACCAAATCCAATTTGCCATCTGATCTAACTTCTGGAGGCAGTCAAAATGATCCTTAGAATTCTTCCCTACCTTATTCCTGTGCTGAGATACAGGCTGCTCCAACCTGCTGTAAAATGCTTGATTTCGAGAGTGAGCGAAACTAATGAAAACATTGTTGGGGTAAAACCTAAAGGGAAAGACCTAGCACCAAATCCAATTTGCCATCTGATCTAACTTCTGGAGGCAGTCAAAATGATCCTTAGAATTCTTCCCTACCTTATTCCTGTGCTGAGATACAGGCTGCTCCAACCTGCTGTAAAATGCTTGATTTCGAGAGTGAGCGAAACTAATGAAAACATTGTTGGGGTAAAACCTAAAGGGAAAGACCTAGCACCAAATCCAATTTGCCATCTGATCTAACTTCTGGAGGCAGTCAAAATGATCCTTAGAATTCTTCCCTACCTTATTCCTGTGCTGAGATACAGGCTGCTCCAACCTGCTGTAAAATGCTTGATTTCGAGAGTGAGCGAAACTAATGAAAACATTGTTGGGGTAAAACCTAAAGGGAAAGACCTAGCACCAAATCCAATTGGCCATCTGATCTAACTTCTGGAGGCAGTCAAAATGATCCTTAGAATTCTTCCCTACCTTCTTCCTGTGCTGAGATACAGGCTGCTCCAACCTGCTGTAAAATGCTTGATTTCGAGAGTGAGCGAAACTAATGAAAACATTGTTGGGGTAAAACCTAAAGGGAAAGACCTAGCACCAAATCCAATTTGCCATCTGATCTAACTTCTGGAGGCAGTCAAAATGATCCTTAGAATTCTTCCCTACCTTATTCCTGTGCTGAGATACAGGCTGCTCCAACCTGCTGTAAAATGCTTGATTTCGAGAGTGAGCAAAACTAATGAAAACATTGTTGGGTAAAACCTAAAGGGAAAGACCTAGCACCAAATCCAATTTGCCATCTGATCTAACTTCTGGAGGCAGTCAAAATGATCCTTAGAATTCTTCCCTACCTTATTCCTGTGCTGAGATACAGGCTGCTCAACCTGCTGTAAAATGCTTGATTTCGAGAGTGAGCGAAACTAATGAAAACATTGTTGGGGTAAAACCTAAAGGGAAAGACCTAGCACCAAATCCAATTGGCCATCTGATCTAACTTCTGGAGGCAGTCAAAATGAGTATTTGAATTCTTCCCTACCTTATTCCTGTGCTGAGATACAGGCTGCTCCAACCTGCTGTAAAATGCTTGATTTCGAGAGTGAGCAAAACTAATGAAAACATTGTTGGGGTAAAACCTAAAGGGAAAGACCTAGCACCAAATCCAATTTGCCATCTGATCTAACTTCTGGAGGCAGTCAAAATGATCCTTAGAATTCTTCCCTACCTTATTCCTGTGCTGAGATACAGGCTGCTCCAACCTGCTGTAAAATGCTTGATTTCGAGAGTGAGCGAAACTAATGAAAACATTGTTGGGGTAAAACCTAAAGGGAAAGACCTAGCACCAAATCCAATTTGCCATCTGATCTAACTTCTGGAGGCAGTCAAAATGATCCTTAGAATTCTTCCCTACCTTATTCCTGTGCTGAGATACAGGCTGCTCCAACCTGCTGTAAAATGCTTGATTTCGAGAGTGAGCGAAACTAATGAAAACATTGTTGGGGTAAAACCTAAAGGGAAAGACCTAGCACCAAATCCAATTTGCCATCTGATCTAACTTCTGGAGGCAGTCAAAATGATCCTTAGAATTCTTCCCTACCTTATTCCTGTGCTGAGATACAGGCTGCTCCAACCTGCTGTAAAATGCTTGATTTCGAGAGTGAGCAAAACTAATGAAAACATTGTTGGGGTAAAACCTAAAGGGAAAGACCTAGCACCAAATCCAATTGGCCATCTGATCTAACTTCTGGAGGCAGTCAAAATGAGTATTTGAATTCTTCCCTACCTTATTCCTGTGCTGAGATACAGGCTGCTCCAACCTGCTGTAAAATGCTTGATTTCGAGAGTGAGCAAAACTAATGAAAACATTGTTGGGGTAAAACCTAAAGGGAAAGACCTAGCACCAAATCCAATTTGCCATCTGATCTAACTTCTGGAGGCAGTCAAAATGATCCTTAGAATTCTTCCCTACCTTATTCCTGTGCTGAGATACAGGCTGCTCCAACCTGCTGTAAAATGCTTGATTTCGAGAGTGAGCGAAACTAATGAAAACATTGTTGGGGTAAAACCTAAAGGGAAAGACCTAGCACCAAATCCAATTTGCCATCTGATCTAACTTCTGGAGGCAGTCAAAATGATCCTTAGAATTCTTCCCTACCTTATTCCTGTGCTGAGATACAGGCTGCTCCAACCTGCTGTAAAATGCTTGATTTCGAGAGTGAGCGAAACTAATGAAAACATTGTTGGGGTAAAACCTAAAGGGAAAGACCTAGCACCAAATCCAATTTGCCATCTGATCTAACTTCTGGAGGCAGTCAAAATGATCCTTAGAATTCTTCCCTACCTTATTCCTGTGCTGAGATACAGGCTGCTCCAACCTGCTGTAAAATGCTTGATTTCGAGAGTGAGCGAAACTAATGAAAACATTGTTGGGGTAAAACCTAAAGGGAAAGACCTAGCACCAAATCCAATTTGCCATCTGATCTAACTTCTGGAGGCAGTCAAAATGATCCTTAGAATTCTTCCCTACCTTATTCCTGTGCTGAGATACAGGCTGCTCCAACCTGCTGTAAAATGCTTGATTTCGAGAGTGAGCGAAACTAATGAAAACATTGTTGGGGTAAAACCTAAAGGGAAAGACCTAGCACCAAATCCAATTTGCCATCTGATCTAACTTCTGGAGGCAGTCAAAATGATCCTTAGAATTCTTCCCTACCTTATTCCTGTGCTGAGATACAGGCTGCTCCAACCTGCTGTAAAATGCTTGATTTCGAGAGTGAGCGAAACTAATGAAAACATTGTTGGGGTAAAACCTAAAGGGAAAGACCTAGCACCAAATCCAATTTGCCATCTGATCTAACTTCTGGAGGCAGTCAAAATGATCCTTAGAATTCTTCCCTACCTTATTCCTGTGCTGAGATACAGGCTGCTCCAACCTGCTGTAAAATGCTTGATTTCGAGAGTGAGCGAAACTAATGAAAACATTGTTGGGGTAAAACCTAAAGGGAAAGACCTAGCACCAAATCCAATTTGCCATCTGATCTAACTTCTGGAGGCAGTCAAAATGATCCTTAGAATTCTTCCCTACCTTATTCCTGTGCTGAGATACAGGCTGCTCCAACCTGCTGTAAAATGCTTGATTTCGAGAGTGAGCGAAACTAATGAAAACATTGTTGGGGTAAAACCTAAAGGGAAAGACCTAGCACCAAATCCAATTTGCCATCTGATCTAACTTCTGGAGGCAGTCAAAATGATCCTTAGAATTCTTCCCTACCTTATTCCTGTGCTGAGATACAGGCTGCTCCAACCTGCTGTAAAATGCTTGATTTCGAGAGTGAGCGAAACTAATGAAAACATTGTTGGGGTAAAACCTAAAGGGAAAGACCTAGCACCAAATCCAATTTGCCATCTGATCTAACTTCTGGAGGCAGTCAAAATGATCCTTAGAATTCTTCCCTACCTTATTCCTGTGCTGAGATACAGGCTGCTCCAACCTGCTGTAAAATGCTTGATTTCGAGAGTGAGCGAAACTAATGAAAACATTGTTGGGGTAAAACCTAAAGGGAAAGACCTAGCACCAAATCCAATTTGCCATCTGATCTAACTTCTGGAGGCAGTCAAAATGATCCTTAGAATTCTTCCCTACCTTATTCCTGTGCTGAGATACAGGCTGCTCCAACCTGCTGTAAAATGCTTGATTTCGAGAGTGAGCGAAACTAATGAAAACATTGTTGGGGTAAAACCTAAAGGGAAAGACCTAGCACCAAATCCAATTTGCCATCTGATCTAACTTCTGGAGGCAGTCAAAATGATCCTTAGAATTCTTCCCTACCTTATTCCTGTGCTGAGATACAGGCTGCTCCAACCTGCTGTAAAATGCTTGATTTCGAGAGTGAGCGAAACTAATGAAAACATTGTTGGGGTAAAACCTAAAGGGAAAGACCTAGCACCAAATCCAATTTGCCATCTGATCTAACTTCTGGAGGCAGTCAAAATGATCCTTAGAATTCTTCCCTACCTTATTCCTGTGCTGAGATACAGGCTGCTCCAACCTGCTGTAAAATGCTTGATTTCGAGAGTGAGCGAAACTAATGAAAACATTGTTGGGGTAAAACCTAAAGGGAAAGACCTAGCACCAAATCCAATTTGCCATCTGATCTAACTTCTGGAGGCAGTCAAAATGATCCTTAGAATTCTTCCCTACCTTATTCCTGTGCTGAGATACAGGCTGCTCCAACCTGCTGTAAAATGCTTGATTTCGAGAGTGAGCGAAACTAATGAAAACATTGTTGGGGTAAAACCTAAAGGGAAAGACCTAGCACCAAATCCAATTTGCCATCTGATCTAACTTCTGGAGGCAGTCAAAATGATCCTTAGAATTCTTCCCTACCTTATTCCTGTGCTGAGATACAGGCTGCTCCAACCTGCTGTAAAATGCTTGATTTCGAGAGTGAGCGAAACTAATGAAAACATTGTTGGGGTAAAACCTAAAGGGAAAGACCTAGCACCAAATCCAATTGGCCATCTGATCTAACTTCTGGAGGCAGTCAAAATGATCCTTAGAATTCTTCCCTACCTTATTCCTGTGCTGAGATACAGGCTGCTCCAACCTGCTGTAAAATGCTTGATTTCGAGAGTGAGCGAAACTAATGAAAACATTGTTGGGGTAAAACCTAAAGGGAAAGACCTAGCACCAAATCCAATTTGCCATCTGATCTAACTTCTGGAGGCAGTCAAAATGATCCTTAGAATTCTTCCCTACCTTATTCCTGTGCTGAGATACAGGCTGCTCCAACCTGCTGTAAAATGCTTGATTTCGAGAGTGAGCGAAACTAATGAAAACATTGTTGGGGTAAAACCTAAAGGGAAAGACCTAGCACCAAATCCAATTTGCCATCTGATCTAACTTCTGGAGGCAGTCAAAATGATCCTTAGAATTCTTCCCTACCTTATTCCTGTGCTGAGATACAGGCTGCTCCAACCTGCTGTAAAATGCTTGATTTCGAGAGTGAGCGAAACTAATGAAAACATTGTTGGGGTAAAACCTAAAGGGAAAGACCTAGCACCAAATCCAATTGGCCATCTGATCTAACTTCTGGAGGCAGTCAAAATGAGTATTTGAATTCTTCCCTACCTTATTCCTGTGCTGAGATACAGGCTGCTCCAACCTGCTGTAAAATGCTTGATTTCGAGAGTGAGCGAAACTAATGAAAACATTGTTGGGGTAAAACCTAAAGGGAAAGACCTAGCACCAAATCCAATTTGCCATCTGATCTAACTTCTGGAGGCAGTCAAAATGATCCTTAGAATTCTTCCCTACCTTATTCCTGTGCTGAGATACAGGCTGCTCCAACCTGCTGTAAAATGCTTGATTTCGAGAGTGAGCGAAACTAATGAAAACATTGTTGGGGTAAAACCTAAAGGGAAAGACCTAGCACCAAATCCAATTTGCCATCTGATCTAACTTCTGGAGGCAGTCAAAATGAGTATTTGAATTCTTCCCTACCTTATTCCTGTGCTGAGATACAGGCTGCTCCAACCTGCTGTAAAATGCTTGATTTCGAGAGTGAGCGAAACTAATGAAAACATTGTTGGGGTAAAACCTAAAGGGAAAGACCTAGCACCAAATCCAATTTGCCATCTGATCTAACTTCTGGAGGCAGTCAAAATGAGTATTTGAATTCTTCCCTACCTTCTTCCTGTGCTGAGATACAGGCTGCTCCAACCTGCTGTAAAATGCTTGATTTCGAGAGTGAGCGAAACTAATGAAAACATTGTTGGGGTAAAACCTAAAGGGAAAGACCTAGCACCAAATCCAATTTGCCATCTGATCTAACTTCTGGAGGCAGTCAAAATGATCCTTAGAATTCTTCCCTACCTTATTCCTGTGCTGAGATACAGGCTGCTCCAACCTGCTGTAAAATGCTTGATTTCGAGAGTGAGCGAAACTAATGAAAACATTGTTGGGGTAAAACCTAAAGGGAAAGACCTAGCACCAAATCCAATTTGCCATCTGATCTAACTTCTGGAGGCAGTCAAAATGAGTATTTGAATTCTTCCCTACCTTATTCCTGTGCTGAGATACAGGCTGCTCCAACCTGCTGTAAAATGCTTGATTTCGAGAGTGAGCGAAACTAATGAAAACATTGTTGGGGTAAAACCTAAAGGGAAAGACCTAGCACCAAATCCAATTTGCCATCTGATCTAACTTCTGGAGGCAGTCAAAATGATCCTTAGAATTCTTCCCTACCTTATTCCTGTGCTGAGATACAGGCTGCTCCAACCTGCTGTAAAATGCTTGATTTCGAGAGTGAGCGAAACTAATGAAAACATTGTTGGGGTAAAACCTAAAGGGAAAGACCTAGCACCAAATCCAATTGGCCATCTGATCTAACTTCTGGAGGCAGTCAAAATGATCCTTAGAATTCTTCCCTACCTTATTCCTGTGCTGAGATACAGGCTGCTCCAACCTGCTGTAAAATGCTTGATTTCGAGAGTGAGCGAAACTAATGAAAACATTGTTGGGGTAAAACCTAAAGGGAAAGACCTAGCACCAAATCCAATTTGCCATCTGATCTAACTTCTGGAGGCAGTCAAAATGATCCTTAGAATTCTTCCCTACCTTATTCCTGTGCTGAGATACAGGCTGCTCCAACCTGCTGTAAAATGCTTGATTTCGAGAGTGAGCGAAACTAATGAAAACATTGTTGGGGTAAAACCTAAAGGGAAAGACCTAGCACCAAATCCAATTTGCCATCTGATCTAACTTCTGGAGGCAGTCAAAATGATCCTTAGAATTCTTCCCTACCTTATTCCTGTGCTGAGATACAGGCTGCTCCAACCTGCTGTAAAATGCTTGATTTCGAGAGTGAGCGAAACTAATGAAAACATTGTTGGGGTAAAACCTAAAGGGAAAGACCTAGCACCAAATCCAATTGGCCATCTGATCTAACTTCTGGAGGCAGTCAAAATGATCCTTAGAATTCTTCCCTACCTTATTCCTGTGCTGAGATACAGGCTGCTCCAACCTGCTGTAAAATGCTTGATTTCGAGAGTGAGCGAAACTAATGAAAACATTGTTGGGGTAAAACCTAAAGGGAAAGACCTAGCACCAAATCCAATTTGCCATCTGATCTAACTTCTGGAGGCAGTCAAAATGATCCTTAGAATTCTTCCCTACCTTATTCCTGTGCTGAGATACAGGCTGCTCCAACCTG